>NW_023202118.1:0-382 GCF_002007445.2 Ailuropoda melanoleuca
AATAGACTGGCAGATGCCTGACTCTATCCAATTGCAATCATAGAGATCTTGTGAATCCAAGTGATATGCACATAATTCTTAGATATAAACCCAAATGGAGAAAGATAGGAAGAGTAGTCATCAATATCCAACTGAAAACAATAACTGAGAGAAAAGGAAAATAGTTTCATATCAAAATTGAATCTTACAACAGATATAAGTTATAATAGGTATAAGTTCTATACAAGGACTGATTGGTCAACTAGGATAATTATACAGGTGCCTCTTTTCCAATTTGAGAATTTGATACTTTCACTTTTTAGTGTAAATACTATAACTTACATACTGTTAAAATTTCAATTAATTTACATAAATTTCAGAGACAAAGTAATATATTTTTACA
>NW_023202118.1:493-902 GCF_002007445.2 Ailuropoda melanoleuca
ACATCTTTTGTAAAAATTTTTTAGAATCCTTATGCAATTTTTGCCATTATTTATAGGATCATTTATTCTCTCTAATTTTTCTATTTTTTGTAATGATTACTGGTCATGTATAGGAAAACTGCAGTTTTTTATTGTAGAAGCCCATTGTAAGCCTGTCTATGCTGGCCGTTCTCTTTTTGTATCGCCCCTTCTTTTGTCCCCTTAACCATGTATGTACTTCTGTAATGAAATCCTTCAGTAGACACTGCTCAGTTGACTTCCTCATGTGCATCTGTTACTTGCTGGCACATGGTCTTTCATACTTTTAAGATTTTCTTCTCCTCTTCTAGTCTTTAGGCTGTTCTCATTATCACTGATGTTCTGCAGTGCAACATGCAATACACAGGTGGAGATTTACAATTAACTTATT
>NW_023202120.1:0-1725 GCF_002007445.2 Ailuropoda melanoleuca
TGTGTGTGTGTGTGTGTGTGTGTGTGTGTGAATGAATTCCACTGGGCCAATAGCCAGTTCTGTTTTGTTGTTTTGGTAAAAAGAAAAGAAAGTGCCTAACATATCAACCTGAATGAATTATGAATGCCTCTATATTCCTGACTACAGAGCTCAGAACCAGACAGGCTTGGACATTCCACTCAGGAGAATTGGCAGCTCCATGACTTTGGCTACTTCCCAAAATCTCTTGGAGGATCAGGTGAGAATTCCTCACCTGAACATTGGACTAACAAGACAGGTTCCTAGCCGTTGGTGAAGATTGGATGAGATGGCATGTGTGAAATAGCCTAGCTCAGCAAGGGACGCGTGGAGGTGAGTCTGGAGAGGGACGCCGGGACGGAGTCTGGCAGCTTTGGAAGCTGTAGGAAGTATCTTGTCTTTATCCTGAAAACAATGGGAAATCAAAGAAGGTTTTAAACCAAGTGGAGACCCAGGGCTGCGGCCTGGAGAAGGCAGTGTCAGGTGGGCAAGGTCAAGATCAGAGGCAAGGACAGCAGCTGGATGTTGTAAGCAGTTCAAATGACTGCAGACAGCTTCTGGGCTTTGACCCTCTGTGATTTCCTGGCTTTTGACACTGAGCTTGTCTCAATTCTGGGAAAGTATTTTGACCTTCAGTGTCCTAAAATTGGACCCATCATTGTTAAGTTTACTCTTCGGATCAAATTCCAGCTTTGGTTTTATTTTGTTAAATCAATATTTATTGAGTGCCCCTCATGTGCTAAGAACTCTGCAGCCTGAGTGTAGAGTTTCGTGGAGTACAGAGACGGCAAGGAGGTAGTCGAAACCTGTGTTGGAAGGGTTCTAGGGCCTCGCAGTCCAGGGAGCCAGGACTACTGAGCATGTCTGCTCTAGGCAAGGGCAGTGTTGGCCACACATTTATTCCACGTTTGCCATCTCTGGTCCGATGGCCCAGCCCCTATATTCCATCCTCGCTCGATCCTGTCCCTGCTCAAACTCTAGCACCTTCGGACAGCTCCTACTAGTCTGGGCATAGAAGCAGACTCCTGTAGTTGTTTCCCGCCCAGAAATGATTGGAAAAGAGGTTTTCTTTAATCACTGGGACTGCTCTGCTCGAGCAGCATGTTAGCTGACAAGGGGCCTCCCTGTGGAAAAAGCACATCTGATAATGGACGCGAAGGAAGGCAGAGTTGAACAGGAGTCCTAGTTTGCAGCCCCGCATCTCGCAATGCTGGAAGCTCTTGTCCAGGGGGCAGGCATGGATGTGTGCCCACGAGCGGGGCGAACGACTGCATCCTGGAGGGACCTGAAGCTCCACCCAGCAGTCACCACTCACACAGAGTACAGCCATGGCTGGAGCAAGGTAGCTGAGTTAACAACTGACAACTAACGTGGGCTTACCCACCGGTAAGTGTATCTTGGCAGATTTTCAGAAAAGGCTGGGAAAGGCAACCCAAGGCTTACCTTATTCTCATGCCAGATGGGTGCTTGACTTAATGCTTTCGGGGATCTGAAAGAGAAGGGTGATGTAAAACTCTGGTCTGGGGCAGCTACAAGTGGGTGTGCCTTCCCATGTTCTTTCTTTCCCATCCATAGGGCTGGAAGCAAAGGGCTTTGGGAAGGCCAAGTTACAAGACAGAAGGCTTCTGGCTTTCTGAGTCATCTTTTGGAGGGGAGCTCCTTAGGAGTCATCCAACCCACATCAAATTGCAGGAGAAACAGATTTTG
>NW_023202121.1:0-3500 GCF_002007445.2 Ailuropoda melanoleuca
GCCGTGGGCAAGGAGCGGGGGTGCCGAGGCCGGTTCTCCGTGAGCCGCAGGAGCGCGGATCCCACGTGCTGCGAGCAGGTCCTGACCCCCGAATCCGCACGGGGGACCCGGGTGACTCGGAGCCGCTTGGATCTCCAGTAGCTGGTCCTTGTCACGTTCCTGCTACCACCAGTCACGCGGGAGCCACAGAGTGCAAGCACAGTGACCCAGGACCCGGGATTGACCAGGCGGTTACATGACTGACAGGTGCGGGGGCGGGGGGGAGGGGTGCCGCCTCCAGTTTGCTCGCCGTGGGGGTGCACGGGGCGCCTCCGCTGGTCTGTGCCCCTGTCAGATTATGTGTCCCTCCTGCGCTATCTTCGTGGAGGTGACGTTCCCCTCCCGGTGCAAATGTCCACTCCTGGCCCAGGACGCACCTGCCCTCCCGCCCACCTTTCCAGGTCCCAGATCCTGGAATCCCATGTGCCACGCTCACTTGGGTGGGTCCCCATCTGGAGCCCATCCTGTGACCAGGACACGGAGCACAGGGACTGCCCGGGCCTGGGGTCCCCCGGATCCTGGCTGCAGGCCTGGGGGTGCACAGTCTAAGTCCTGCCCACAAGCCCGAGAGCGGGGGGCGGAGGGGGCTTCTCCCAGGGACGGAGGTGGGGGGTGGGGGATGGAAGGGGTCAGCAAATCAGGAGACACCAGCTGCCCCCCAGCTCCCAGGCCAGCAAACAGGGCTCTGCATCAGACCAAGCTGCTCGGGGCCCCACAGCCGACTGGAAGCCGAGCCAGTCTTCACCAGGGCTGTCTGCCTGTCTGCCTGCCTGCCTGCCTGCCTGCAGGGCTCCTGTCCTCACCCCCTGGCTGTGTGGGCCGCAGCAGCAGCGCTTCCCGCGGGGGCACCGGTGTCCTGCTCACTGACATGGAGGTGAAAGTCCCGCCCCATTGCGCGTGCCTGTCTGCTGAGTCCATGACGGCCCCAGGAGGAGCTGGCCGTGCGGCTCAGAGACAGTCACTCCACATCTGGCCCTGGGGGTAGTGGACGCTCGTGCCTGGGATGGTGTCGGGACTGCGGGGGGCCCCGTCCCTCCATCCCAGCTGGGCCCCCACCCCGCCCTCTGGGGGCAAGGCTGCGAGGGGGTGGAGTGTAATGGACAGCTCATTCCTGCCAACCAGAGCAGGAAGCTGGGGCGGGAGCTTGGCCTCCAGCACTTTCTAGACCCAGCATTGCCTGCCCTTCCTCACGCTGCCGGCTGGTGAAGAGTCACACCGTGCTTCCTGTCCAGGGAAGACCCGGAGGAAGCAGGGGCAGGGGCGGAAACTCGGGGGACAGAGGCTCAGGCTGCAGTGGGAAGAGAGTGAGGTCTCCTCTGCCTCCGCGGCCACCCTAGACGCCCTCTGTGGGGAAGATGGTGCCTGCGCGGACAGATGCTGCTGTGAGCTCCCAGGTCCCGGGGAGAGAGCGAGGGAGTGCGGCCCTGCCGTGGACACCTGACCCTGGCCCTGGGCGCAGGCTGAGAGGAGGTTATGAGCCTGGATGCCCTAGACAGGGATCGGGGACAAACACAGCCGGGGTTCAGCTCCCGTCGACATCCTGTCTGTCTGACATGGTGTTCTGACCCCCCTCCACAGAGGCACCTCACATTCAGTCGCTGGGCACCGGTTCCATTGTGATGACACCATAGCAACCCCCGCTCGCGTCCCCATGAGCAGGTGGCATTCAGGAACTCAGGTTAATTTAGGAAAGTCAGGGTCTGAAGCCACGTTGAACGCTGGGGCCTGAGGGTCCAGGATGGGTCACGACAGAGCAGAGTGGACAAAACCTTGGGTGGGACCAGGAAGGAGCCCAGGCCCTGAGCTCTGGTCTCCCCGGTGTGGCCGCTGCGGCCTCCATGGCAGTGGGCAGTGGCCGGGACAGAGGCGCCCTGAGCCATGGTGTGTGTTGCACTCACACCGCCCTGGACCGTGGCTCCACATGGGCCTGGGGCTCGGCACAGCGGGTCCGCAGGGGCCCCTCCACCCACGGAACGGGGTCCTCAGTGTGCACTTCTCTTCCCCTGGCGTATTTGTGCTTTCGGCCCCCGCCAGCGTCCTGGACACACAGTCTGTCGTGGTCGGCGTTTGCCCGCTTATGTGATGACCCACGGCCCGGGCCCTTCCGTGATGGCCTCTGTGCGGCCACGCTGTGCTTCTGAGCGTCACCGGCGCCCGAGCGCACGTAGCAGGGGCTTCCGCTGCTGTGAGAGTCACAGCACTGCACTGTTACCTGTTCTGCAAGGCTGTTGGCTTGCTTTCTGAGAGCAGCGCTCCTGTAAACACGTGGGTTCTAGAGACAGTTAAATGGACCTGTCACCAGTCTGTCCAACTGTCCTCTGTCTGCGGTCTGACAGGATCAACGACGGTGCTCAGACAGGGTTATTCTGGCTCAGCGGTGGGCGCACACACACGCACACACTTACACTCACCTCACACGTGCACGCTGCCCGTGGCTGGATTCCACCGAAGGCGAGACAGAATGACAGGAGAGTGAGGCCACACCTGTGCGTGACCCTGACCTGTGACAGGCCCCTCGGGGACACAGATCCCAGTTCTGCACAGCTCAGCCCTCTGGGCAGACGCAGGTGCAGGCTCTGGGGTCTGCCTGGGGGGTGCCAGGGAGGAGGTGACAGGAAAGTGAGCCGAGCCCCGGCCAGAGTGCTTGGGCCCACAGGTGACAATGTCACAGACCCACGCTGTGCCCTTAGGGGGGAACCGAGAGCTCCATGGAGGCACAAGAGCCCCCATCACCCCTCAGGGACTCAGGGTGAGCTGTGAACCTCTGAGCGTGGCCACAGACACATTCCCACCAGGCTGGAGGCCCCAGCTGGGTGGTCCCACACCTTCTGAGAACGCTCTTGCTCCATGAGGCAAACCCACAGATCCAAGCACGCTGCCCCAGAGTGAAGCCGGCCCCTGGGTCCTCTGACCCTCCTATTCCAGCTCCAGGAGCCAGAGTCCCTCCGCTGTCCCCGGGTGGGTGCAGAGGGGAGACTGGGAGGGCAGGCACCCTCTCTGCCCGCAGGACTCACAGAGCTACAGGGTGATCTGGGTGCGAGCCGATGCAGGTGCACGCTGGGCGGGGCTTCCTGAGCCCTCACCTCCAGCAGTGCTGGCACAGAGCGCACACTCGATAAACATGCGCCACGGACAAGCCGAGCGCAGATCTCTCCGCTCAGGGTGTGCAATGCCCAGCTGGGGTGCGGCCTGCAGGCCTGATCCGTTGACCAGATGACTGGAGTGGGAGCCTCAGGAGTTCTGGAATGAGCCCAGGATCTCGCCTGGAGACGCCAATGCTGAGCCACCACAAAACCCAGGAGGGGTGAGATTCTGGAGGTGAGGGGGGTGAACACCCACCACCGAGGGAGCGCTCCCATGTGTGCACGCCACCTCCCGACATCACCCACATCGTCAGCGCTGCCAGCGTGAGGCCTGTGTGCACGGCCCAGGTGGGTAAACTGAGAGCCCCGCGGTGGCCT
>NW_023202122.1:0-3960 GCF_002007445.2 Ailuropoda melanoleuca
CCCCGCACAGGGCCTGGTCCCGCCCATAAATCAGCTCAGTCAGCGTTAATGGCTCCTGACTAATTGCCTGGACTCGGCTCCGGGCTCGGGTCGCCCGCATTAAAATTCAATCAGGCCCAGCGCTGAGCTATTAAATATTCATTGGGAGAGCTTCCCGAAACCAGGCTGGGGGATGGGGGTGGATTGGGTTGGAGGGACTACCTGAATCCCCAGCTTCAGCGGAGGCCCCCCCACCCCCCGCCCCGTCTTGGCTCCTCCCCCACACTCTCATCTCCTGCAACTACTGCCTGATTTCCATTCTGCTGGGCCTGATTTCACTCTAAGCCCTCTCTAGAGACTCGGGAGACTGAGCTGCCCAGCAGGCATGTGGTGCTAAATTATGCCCAGGGCTGCCCTAGTCCTCTACCCTGCATCCCCTCCGTGCTTGGTGGCCCGGCTCCACAGACCTCTTATCCAGTGCCCACGTGGGCCCCCTAATCAATGTTGGAGTGGAAGAGCTCCAAGGCAGAGATGGTTTCATCCTCAAGAGAGGCCGCTAGGTCCCTGGCCTGGTCTTTGCCAGGGGCTTTGCTGGCATTACAGTGGTCATCTTCAGCAGGCTTGAGAGATTCAGGCTGGGCAGCATGGGGTCTGTGCTGGAAGGGAGCAGGGGGGGCTCTGTGCAGCCCTCCTCTCCTCTCCCCTTCCCCCAGGAATGCAGTCTGTCCAAGCTCCTGGGCCCCTGGCCTGATGCTGAGCAGGCTGCCTGGAAGTTCTCAAGGAGGGCATCCAGGGGGAGGGGGTTGGGACCAAAGGCCTGGAGGGGGCCACTGGCAGTGTCTGGGACTTAAGCAGGAAGTACACACACACACACACACACACACACACACACACTCATACACACTATAATTGCAGGGTCATATGAAGAGGGTTTGGCAGGTGTGAAGACAGCCATGGCCCAGAGGCTGGAGTGAGCCACTCACATAAGAAGTGAAAGTTTTTCTAGGCCCTCCATATTGTATTGAGACATCTTGTAACACAGCTCCATCCCTGGGCCAGGGGCTGTTTGAAGGAGGGGAAGACAAAACACCAGGAAATATGTTAGGAGAAACCTGTTCCCCTCCCTATTTTACAGCAAATCTTCAGGAGCAAACCACCTGCTCATGGGGTTCTTCCCCTGCCCTTTGGACTGCTCCCTGCTCCTAGCGCCTGAGGTCCTGCAGGAAATTAACCCTGCAGGGTATGGAGGCGGCCCAGACTGTCACAGCCACAGAGCACCCCACAGACACTGTCGTGGAAGGACAGAGGCTGAGGGCGCCAGTTTCTGCAAAGCCAGAAGCTGCTCAGTCCTCTAGGAGCAGTGTGAGTTCAGGGGGGGTCCTGTCTTCGGAGATACTGGTGGAGACTTCTTGTTCTGCTATTCTGAGAGCATCAAGCCTTGTAGAATTCTTGTGCTCTCCTAGCAAGAGATGGGGGACCCAGGCTGGCCCCAGAGCTGGGTACAGGACAGAATGTGTCTGGCAGCAATTAGGAGGGGAGCTGGGCTGGGAGGCCTCAGACTTCAGCGGGTCAGGAGTGACCTGAGCCAAGTGTCCAATTCCAAAGCCAAACGTCACAGGCAATCCGGGATTCCAGCTCACCCCACGTGTGGTTCCCATTAGGGCTGGCTGGGGTCTTCCTGAAGGCCAGGCGGATTCCTGAGCCCCTCCCCCAACACAACCCCTCCCTCTTCGGGCTGTTTGGAATGTCTTACCCAGTCCTTCGGGGTGGCCTGCCACGGTGCAACCTTGGGGATTTTCAGGGGCATCCCACTCAAAATAGGCCTCCCCCCCCCCACTAGATGATGTTTTTGCAATCTCTTAAAGGGGACAAAAGGATGGGAGACTTAAACCCTTAACCCCCCCAGGAAGGGCTAATCCCTGAAGACCCCTACACTGTGTCTGGGAGCCTTCCCTCCTCTCCAGGTCAGCCGCCTTTGTTCAGGCCTTGGCCCTTTGGTCCAGACACTTGCAACCATACCACTTACCAGGCCATTCCTCCATACTGCCCCCGAGTGGGCATCCGAACACCTAAACCCGGGATTCAGATCATTTCCCTCCTGACAAAACTTCCAGTAGCTTCCCAGCAACCCTGCAGCAGTTGCACAGATATTCGTGTTACGTGTGTTTTGGACACACACACCATTTTAGAGCTAAAAAAAAAAAAAAAAAGTTGTCAACATTTAAAAACCTGGAGACAACACATAAAAATCGACATTTCTGATTTTTCTTGAAAATACCCAACAACACGAAGCTCCCATGCCAGCATGATAGTAACTGGCTGGAGCTGAGTAATGATGGTGGCCTTCAGAAAGGGTCCCCGCGGCTTACATGTGCACCACAGTCCCCCCTGGACAAGTGAATGGCCTTTTTATCACTGGGCTGGCACTGACCTTTTTATCTCACTTCCTGTCAGCTTTGCTCCTTCTAGCCATTTATGTTCCTGTCTGTCTCTCTCGGTGCAGACACTTCCACTTGCTACAACAAACCCAAGTCTAAATCATTTCAGCCACCCTTCAACCCCATCCCTCCTCTCCCTGTCAACTCCTCCCCTCAGCACTCTTGGTCCAAGCCCATGAAACTTCTCACTCTTCCCCAGACACATCCCAGACTTTCACACCCCCAAGGCTTAGTGCATCCTCCTTCTTCGGCCTGGAGCACGGAGCACCGCATCTCTTCGGCCCCTGGTGAACTTCTGTTGCTCTTTCAAGCCCCACCCCAGAAGCTATTGACTCTGTGGCATCACCCTGACCTCTCCCCAAAGCAGTACCCTGGGTTGTCTGATAGATCCTGTGATTCCAAAATGGCTCATGGCGCATCCCCTCCCTGTAGTGAGAGCCTCTCCGGGGCTGGAAGTAGGCCGCTTGGCATCCCTGGGGCTCACCTGCAGGGAGGAATGGGCCATCAGCTCGGTGGGGGGAATGTCTGGGCATCTGAGCCCCTCTGGAGCTGGCCTTTGTGGCTAACACGGGTTTGTCAGAGTTGGCAAGGTTGGAGGAAGGGAAGGGGAAGGCAGCAGGCATTCTGCCACTTAAGGTGAGGTCTTGTGGCGGGAAGGAGGCCTCCCCTCTCTCAGGATCACCTGTGCTTCTGCACGGGGGGGGGGGCTGTTTAGACCCCTGGGTGTGTGTGTGTGTGTGTGTGTGTGTGTGTGATGTGTGTTCCCGTAAGCGGGTCCGGGAACCCAGGCAGTGGGGTACTACTCTCCTCTGCCCTGTGATCACCCCCAGGGCCCCCAGAGCTGCCATCAATGCTGGATAAAGAGGTCACACAGACAACATCCTCACCTCCTGAGGCTGATGTTGTAAAGACCCCCGGAGATGGGGGCTTGAAACCCTCGGGGCTGCTCTCGGGATCTGTTCCCTGGCCCACCCCACCAGCCTTCCTGCCTCTTCAGGGTTCCCAGCCGCCGCAACACCTACCACAGGGCCCACTCCCCTTGCCCCAGGGGCTCCGCCAGGCCAGGCACAGCCCCGCCCCCCATCTCCGCAGGACTAGCCCCTGGCCCTCTGTGGAACCACCTGAGAGGTAGGTACTGGGGATCCGGTTTTTGTGCACGAGGAAATAAACTCTGAGGACTCCGAGGCTCGAAGGGCCGTCCTGGAGATCCCCCAAGTGAGGAGTAACTGGGAGGAATTTCGGCCCGGCCCCTTGCGTCTGAGGGCCGCTTGGCATCCCCGGGGCTCACCTGCGGGGAGGAATGGGCCATCAGCTCGGTGGGGGGAATGTCTGGGCATCTGAGCCCCTTGGGTCCCCCCCTCCGCGCCCACAGTCACCGCATCCCGTGCGCACAGAGATCGAAGCGTCGAGGTCCCAGCGCCGGCGTGAGGCACGGACCCGTGCGGACGTCGCGTGCGTGAGTTGAGGCGGGCCGGCCCCCGGGAGCCTTCGGGGGTCCCTACCCGGCGAGGGGCAGAACCCGAACGCTGCCAAAACGGTGTGC
>NW_023202123.1:0-1737 GCF_002007445.2 Ailuropoda melanoleuca
TGGACTCTGACATGGCTACATACTGCCTGGAGTAAACCACAAACTCCTTATCATGATAGGTGAGGTCCTTCCTCACCCGGCCTCTGCTTGCCCATCTGGCCTCCTTCCCTGCCTGGCCCGTATCTGCCCCTGTGCCAGGGAGACTGGGACTGGCGGGGAGTGCCCACTCGGCCGTGTCTGCCCCGCCTCTGTGCTTTCGCCCGTGCTGCTGCTTTGGCTTGGAATGCCTTTTCATCTACCTCCTTCATCTCCCACAAGCGCCTTATCTTATCTTTCAAACACAACTCAAATTCACCGTCTCTGTGTTCTGTCTTACTCATTGTCCTTCCTCTGTGTTCCCACAGACTTTTGTACCTAAAGCTATTGTTGAACATTACATGTCTTTATGCCTTGGAAACTGTAGCCTGGAGCCTCCTTCAGGGAAGGGACTGATTTTTTTCTTTCTTTCTTTACAATTACTGGGTTAGCATGATGTATGTAAAATAGCTGTTTGATGAAAGATGTACGAATGAAGGAAAATGGCATGCAGGAAGAAGGGGAGACAATTTAGAAGGCAGAGACAGAAGTTTACTTCGCAGTCAGTTCCTGTATAACTGGATTAGTAGCTGCTTTCAGAAAACGGATGAAAAGACTCTTGAAGATGAATGCAGAGAGTCAAAGCCAAAACACAGCAGGGATGACTCACTGGCACATTTACCTGCCCACTAGTGAGAGTGATTGCAGGGCCTACGAGTCCCAAAGCGTCAGGCAGGAAACTCCGTTTGTGAGGGCAGAGCCCGGGGCTTGTCAGGGGGCGCTGGTAGCCGTGCCCTTTGGAACAGAGTGGCCACCTGCTGCCTGATTTCCTTGGTCCTGGCTCCGTAGATGATGGGGTTTGCCAGAGCCGGGAGCAGCAGGTAGAAGGCGCTGAGCAAGTTGTGCACGTCCTGGGAGGTGGCGTGAGCCACACGGTAGACGATGGATGAGGACATGGTGGACGAGTAGACGGTGAAGATGACCAGCAGGTGGGAGCCACAGGTGTTCAGGGCCTTGGAACGTGCTCTGCCGGGCGAAATCCGGAAGGCGGTGTGGATGATGCAGGAGTAGGAAGCTCCGAGCAGCAGCATGTCCAGGACTCTGTTGAGGATGCGGACGGTGAGCCCCACGGTCTTGTTCAGGGAGATGTCCCCACAGGAGAGCTTCATGAGGGCCATGTGCTCACAGGCAAAGTGGTGGATCACGTCTGAGCGGCAGAAACGAACCCGGGAGGCCAGCGCCACCACCGGAGCAACGATGCACGTGCTCCTGGCCGCTGCCGCCCCCAGCAGGCCAGCCAGCAACCGGCCCGTCACGATCCTGGGGTAGCGGAGAGGGTAGCAGATGGCGACATAGCGGTCCAGGGCCATGACCAGAAGGATGTTGCAGTCAAAGACAATGAGGAAGTAGATGCAGAATATCTGAAGCAGACAGCCAGGCAGGGAGACGTGGTTGAAGTGGGTAGAGAAGCTGAACATCATGGCGGGCATCACGGTGGAGGCAACACCGACGTCGACAGCCAGGAGCAGGGCAATCAGCAGGTACATGGGCTGATGCAGGCTCCGCTGGGCCACCACCGTGTGGATGACCAGAGCGTTGGCAGAGAGGATTACCAGGTAGAGGCTGAGGATGGCCGGCACCAGGAGCGCGTGGGACTCCTGCAGCCCCGGGAAGCCCACCAGGAGGAAGCTGGTATAGGACACATTGGAGCTGCCATTGCTC
>NW_023202124.1:0-341 GCF_002007445.2 Ailuropoda melanoleuca
TTCCATAAGTCCGTCGTGACTTCAAGGGCTTTCCCCTCACACTTTGTTTCTTGGTTCTAACGCTGGATCCTCGCGGCCCAGGCCCTTGCATCCAATGTGGAATCGGGGTCCCCAGTGAAAAGGCTGCTGTTTGCTGGAGGTGATTTCCTGTACGCTCTGCTTTATTACCAATGAGAAGGGTGCTGAGTTCTCCAAAATCCTGAACCTTTTCTCTCATGCTCCCTTACTCAGGAGAGATGATGATCGTTGATATTTCCCTGGACTGTGTGGGGTCTCAGAGACCACTATGGGGCACTCTCGTCAGGCTTCCGCGACCACTTTCCCTCATGTTTCCCTATTCA
>NW_023202124.1:488-958 GCF_002007445.2 Ailuropoda melanoleuca
TTGGCCGAATTGTCTTTCTCAGTGCTGTGTTCGTCGTGTTTCACTCACGGTACCAAAGCACCTTGATTCCTGTTCCACCTTCCATAAGGCCGATGTGACCTCAAGGGCTTAAAGCTCACACATTGTTTCTGGGTTCTCAGAGCTGGAAACCCTCCCGGCCCATACAAACAAAGTGGAATCAGGTTCCCTAGTGAAAAGCCAGATGTTAGCTGGAGGTGTTTTCCTGCACGCTCTGCTTTCTTACCAATAAGAAGGGCACTGAGTCCTCGAAAATCCTGAACCTTTTTATTCATGCTCCCTTAATCACGAGAGATGATGATCGTTGATATTTCCCTGGATGGTGTGGGGTCTCAGAGACCACTATGAGGCACTCTCGTCTGGCTTCCGCGACCACTTTAACTCATGTTTCCTATTCACGAAGGGTGATGATAGTGCTAAGACGGTCCCTGTACGGTGTTGTTTCTGACGGA
>NW_023202125.1:0-1046 GCF_002007445.2 Ailuropoda melanoleuca
TATTTTCTGAATCACTGGACATGGAATAAAATTACAACATTGAAAGATCCCCAGAACTGAGCAGGCAGCAGGGTGAGCTCATTTGGAACCAGTGCTCAACATACAGAGAAGCTCAGAATAGTTTGCCCTGAAGATCCTCAGGTTTGGTAAGACATCATTAGGGCACATGAGCCGAAAATCCGCAAGACTGAACTGCGTTCATTACAGAGGACTAGCCTTTCCCTTTAAGATAACAAAATCACCCTGTAGGGCCCTATGTGCTGGGGATTTGCAGACTCTAGCTTCCTTTCATGCTTTTAAACAAGATGGGTGTGTTTGTGTCCATTGTCTGTATGGGATTCTCCCACCTCCCCTTGAGGCATCTTAGTTCTGTTCCCTGAGCTAGCATCTATACTTCTCTGCATTGCCAGGCACCCACCACCCCTCCAAAATAAGTTTCCAGGAAACCTCTTCTTCCAAGAAGCCTAAAGAATTATGTTTGTTTCACAACACAAAAGCCACAGCATGGAGGAGTCATTGTCCACCAGCGGCACACCTCAAAAATATTGGGGTTCTGCTTGACTGCCCCAATAAAGTGAGGATTGCAATAAAATGAGTCAAATGAGTTTTTTGGTTTCCAAGTGCATTTAAGGTTACATTTGCATCATAGTGTAGCCTGTTAGGTGTGTAATAGCATTATGTCTAAAAAAAGAAAGTACACACTTTAATTAAAATATATTTTGTTGCTAAAAAATGCTAACCAACATCCAAGCTTTCAGGGAGTCATAATGTTTTTGCTGGTGGAGGGTCCTGCCCTGATGTTGAGGGCTGCTCACTAATCAGGGTGGTGGTCACCGAAGGCTGGCGTGGGCACGGCCATTTCTTAAAATAAAACAATGAAGGTTGCCACGTAGGGTGACTCTTCCTTTTATGATTTCACTGTAGCATGTGACGCTGTTTGATAACATTTTACCCACAGTAGAACTTCTTTGAACATTGAAATTGATCCTCTCAACCCCCACAGCTGTTTTCTCAACTAAGTTTATGTAATATTCTAAATCCCTTGT
>NW_023202126.1:0-1255 GCF_002007445.2 Ailuropoda melanoleuca
AACATTAAAGGGACATGCTAGAATTTGCTGTGATGTCCTTCTGGCTCTCTTTCATACCACTCAGTTCTTGTGGTTTCTCTTGGAGCCTTTCTTTCCCCTTGTCCTCCCCAGAGATTTCTTATCCCACATGCAAATACTAGAGTCCACGGTGTTAAAGTGCAAAGACGTAGAACCAAACCATGTTAATTTTGGGAAGAGCCATCTAGTGCAGTGGCTCCATATTTTCTTACCTTACAACAACCTGTGGGCTTTTTTTTTTTTTAAAGATTTTATTTATTTGACAGAGATAGAGACAGCCAGCGAGAGAGGGAACACAAGCAGGGGGAATGGGAGAGGAAGAAGCAGGCTCCTAGCAGAGAGACCTGATGTGGGGCTCGATCCCAAAATGCCGGGATCATGCCCTGAGCCGAAGGCAGATGCTTAACCACTGTGCCACCCAGGTGCCCCTTCTTCTTCTTCTTTTTTTTTTAAAGAGAGAGAGAGAGTGAGGAGGGAGAGAGGGAGAGGGACAGAGAGAATCTTAAGCAGGCTCCATGCAGAGCTCGATTCGGGGCTTGATCTCATGACCCTGAGATCATGACCTGAGCTGAAATCAAGAGTCTGATGCCTAACCAACTGAGCCTCACAGGTGCCCCCAACCTGTGGGCTTTTATAAGTACTGATACCTAGGTCTCACCCCAAACCGTTAAACAGAATCTTTGGACTTAGGCCCACATTAGAATCACTTAAAATCTCTCCTGCTGATCTACTGTGTAGCCAGAGTTGAGAGCCACTGACTATTCTGCATGTCAAACCCAATTCAACACATGAGAAATTTGGACTCAGATCTATTGTATGAGTTTCCTAGGGCTGTGGTAACAAAATGCCACAAACTTCATGGTTTAAAACAGTAGAAAGTTATTCTCTCATAGTCCTGGAGGCCAGCAATCTGAAATCAGTATCATTGGGCCAAAATCAAGGTGTTGGCAGAATTGTGCTCTCTCTGGAGGCTCTAGGGGAGAATCCTTTTCCTTGCTTTTTCCAGTTTCTGGTGGCTGTGGGCACTCCTTCCATTCACTGGCTAATGATGAGCCCTTCAAGGCCAGCAGTGCAGCATCTTCAAATCTATCTGTTCTGGGGCTGTTATCTCTTATAAAGACACTTGTGATCCAATTTAGGGCCCACCCAGATAATCCAGGATAATTTCTTCATCTTGAGATCTTTAGCTTGATCCCATTTGCAGTGATCCTTTTACCATATAAGGTAACATCTATAG
>NW_023202127.1:0-967 GCF_002007445.2 Ailuropoda melanoleuca
TTCAAGGCCACAAGAAGCCTGCCAAACAAAATCCCACTCCCCAGGCCTGGCTCCTTCCCAGAGCCCTGAGGGTACTGCCCACCGCCAGGACTAACTCTCCAGGGTGGCGTCGACAACCAGACAGCTCAGGCTTTAGGATACGGACAGAGGGGGAGAGGAGAAAGAACTAGCACCTGGGTTAGCTCATTCACTCTTCGTAAGAGCTCTGCAAGATAAGTAGCTTTTCCCATTTTACAGAAGGGGAAGTGGAGACTTAGATCCCGAGGATCATTTTGCCAAGGTGACGCTGTTAGCAAGTGGCTGGATTTGAAGCCAGGGCTGCGACTCCAAAGAGCCAGGCTCTTCACAGTCTGCCAGTCATCCCACTACACTGTGCTAGTTCGCATCGTGGGTCTAGACAGCACGGCTGACAAGCAGTCCCCTCTCCTGGCCTTAAGGAAGGCATGTGTATGGGGAAGTGTGTGGCGGGGGTGGCAAGTGACATGGTGGTGGGCCTCATCCAAGCCCATTCCAAACCTGCCTGGACAGCGAGGCTGCCAGTGGGGCACATCCCAAGCTACTTGAGGAAGGCTTTTCAACATTAAGATGCAGGGACCCAAAAAGTTGTTTCTGAAGCAACAAGGTGTTGAGGACCCGGCTCTGAAGGCAGAGAAAGGAAGCAGCATGCGAAGGGCTTATTGATTCTCGTATGCTCAAGAAAGAGCCAGTAATCNCGCTCAAGAAAGAGCCAGTAATCCAAACAACTTGTTCTGGAAGATTAGAACCTCCCGGCCCCCACCCCTATACAAGCAGGCTCGTATGTCCATTTGTTAATCAGCACACGTCTTTGCAAACGCGCTGTTCGGTGCCGCGCCTGCTCACACACCCAAGGTGCAGGCCGTGAGGCCCCAGCTGCTGTGTGGAATCCTTAGACCAAGAGCAAAGGGAGAAAGCCCTACCTTAGAGACCCGTGCCAGACTGTGGTGTC
>NW_023202128.1:0-651 GCF_002007445.2 Ailuropoda melanoleuca
CCCCGGGGTCGCCTCGGCTCCGGGGTGTGGCTCCGGGTCGGGCTCCGAGCGGCCGGGAGCCTCACGCAGAGCGGCCTCCGGACGCGGCCGTGCAGGTAAAGCCCTCGCCCCACCCGTCCGCCGCCCGGGGTCGCGGGGTCCCGGGGTCCCGGGGTCTGGGGTCCCAGCCCCACCCTGCAGGCCCCGCGCGCGGCCCCGCCACTCCACGCCCCAGAGCGGCCGCGCGCCCAGGGCTTGGCTTTTCTCCCTTCTCGTTTTCCTTCTTTCTCCAGCACAACCGAAATGCAAGGCACCGCCCCCGGGGCCGCGTGCCCNGCGTGCCCGTCCCCGCTGGGTTGACAAAGAAGGGCTCTCTCTGTGCTTACAGTTCTGTGAGGGTGTCAGGATGAGCAAAGTGCTAAGCTCCGACAGCCGCCACCCCGGCCACCGCCGCCAGCTCCGCGGCCACGAGCGCGCCCCGCTCGGTCGCCAGTCGTTTGCCCATCCCTCTGCCCTGCATTCCGCTTTCTTAGGAAAGCCCTGCAGCCCCGCCTTCCTGGTTTCCAGCCTCGGAAGCTCGGAGGGGTGGCCCCTCGTCGGGCTGAGCCAGCCCCCGGTTCCCTAGGTGTGCCATGGGTGTGTCCAGGGTTCCTGGACCCAGCGAGCGGTCAG
>NW_023202129.1:0-726 GCF_002007445.2 Ailuropoda melanoleuca
TCCATGACTACTCCAGACAGGACAAATCATAAATAGGAAGATGGAAAAAAGGGATCAATTTAATATATTCTGTAATCTGTTGATAGATATAGAGTAATTATCAGTTTGTGGAGGAAAATAACAATTTAGCATATATATGCTTCGTGTGTGTGTGTGTGTGTGTGTGCGCGTGCACACGCGCATGCTTTGAAAAGTGGAAAAACCCTTAAGTCAGAGTAAATAATTTTTCAGCTTCCAAGCAGGTTTTGAGGTTTTTCTATAGGACTACAACATAAATACTATTGGGAGGGGTAATGNTATAAATACTATTGGGAGGGGTAATGGACTCCAGGTTCACAGACTACCACTCCTCTCTCTGATCAAGAGTGGAGTAGAAAATTGGACAGTCTATTCAAGGAGGAGATGAACATGTCCTCCCTATGTAGCAAAGGGAAGAAAAATCATGGAGGGGTAAAGATTCCATAGCATGGGTGAATTGCTTTAGAGGCTCCCTTACAAACATGTTTTGGGAACAAAATTAGTCAAAAGAAAAGACATCGAAATCATTGTTGATTGTAATTATGCTTGAATGTACATATGAAATGGTATTTGTTAAATTTAAAAAGAATTTGGGAGCAGACTTTAAAAAATCAAGATTCTAGTGAAGTAGAATGTCTTGGGATTTTAAAAAACCTAATGTGGGGCTCCTGGGTGGGTCAGTTGGTTAAGGGTCTCACTCCTGATCTC
>NW_023202130.1:0-816 GCF_002007445.2 Ailuropoda melanoleuca
CAGGAGAGTGGGAATAATGGAAGGACATCGATAAAATAAAATACCAAAGAACTAAGAAAAAAAGTTGCGGGGGTGTCACCATCAATTTTTGAAATCCCATAGAGATAAATTCAATGTGTATATGAGGTACAGGGAACAGACAGGGAGGACAGAATCCCAAATGGTCTCCAAGACTGACTGTCCCTTTCAGAAGGCATTGTTGCCAATGCTTCCTTGTTAAAGGCCATGGAGACTTAGCGTGAGAGGATTTCCTGACGTCCTCATCTCTTTGAGCATGCTGGTTGTGACTGTACAGTTCATGTCTCAGGAAGAAGTGTATGTTATATTAGTAACTGGTATACGCACCTGAAGCAAACTTGCCCGTGCATACAACTAAATGATAAAAATGTTCACACAGCAATGTTCTGATGTTTTCCATCTTATTTTGTTCTATTCTAAATCATTAAGAGAAGGGTTAATTGTGACCTGCTTTATTGTTTTCACAGTCCATTAATGGGTTGTAACCTACAGTTTGAAAAATAATGTATACTTAATTTCTCATTGCTTAGTCTGAATTTGAGGTCTTCTTTGTGTTCTCTTACCCATAATAGCAATAGTACTTAACCCCTAGTGTATGTTCCCTTTTGGTAAATTGCATTTGGTCCCACAATAAACCTTCTTATCAAGATCAAGCCATGCAGTAGGAAGAAAAAGATAGAATGTGTCATAGCTTTGGCTACCATAATAAAATACCACAGACCAGGTTGCTTAAATAACAAAAATTAATTTTTTTTTTTTTACAATTCTAGAGGCTGGAAGAGATCAGGGTGGCAGCAT
>NW_023202131.1:0-324 GCF_002007445.2 Ailuropoda melanoleuca
GCTCAGGTCATGATCTCAGGATCCTGGGATGGAGCCCTGTGTCAGGCTCTGCACTCAGTGGGGAGTCTGTGTGAAATTCTCTCTTCCTCTCCGCCCCCTGCCCACACCCTGCCCCCCCCAACACTTTTGGGTTCCCTCTCAAATAAGTAAATAAATAAATCTCTAAAAAAATGAAGACATGCAAAGAAATCATTAGTCTGATAATCAGAAGAGCTATTACCTTTACAAAGGAAAGAAGGGGTTGTGATTGAAATAGCAATGTGGCAAGCTTCTGCAGTGGCTGGTAAAACTCTATTTCTTGAGCTTTGTTATGATTCACTTTTT
>NW_023202131.1:442-1088 GCF_002007445.2 Ailuropoda melanoleuca
GTGGGGCTCGATCCCGGAACACCAGGACCACGCCCTGAGCCGAAGGCAGACGCTTAACCGCTGTGCCACCCAGGCGCCCCTTGATTCACTTTTTAATAATTCATTATGGTATAAAAATTCTTTATGCTGCATATAATAATCCATGTGTTATATTCATTATGCTACAGGTAGTTTTCTTTCTTTTTTTCACAGGTAGTTTTCTTAATCTGTACTTTATTTTATAAATAAGAATGTTTTTATTAAAAAAGTATGCATCAAGGGGTATATATCCCTATTCCATTTCTGCAGAAAATTAACTGTCAGAAAAGGGGTATATCTCAGCATGCTTCCCTGACACTCAATACCTAAGGTTACTACATTAAGGCATATAACATTTCCAGATTCACCAGAAAATGTGCATATATCCCTCTGAACACTGCCTTCTTACTTTTGTTCTGCACACAGAGAACTAAAGTATTCATATATTGTGTTTTTAAAAAAATTCTTCTAAGTAATTCTTTATGGAAGTCATCAAAATTTATTATAGGGTTATTCATTTTTTTTCAGTGCAATAAGACATTCATAGTATGCTCCTCATGAGGTATGTTATTCAATTTTACCTTGTAAAATAATTAAATTGAATTTCTGACACTGTGAATAATTAAGT
>NW_023202132.1:0-761 GCF_002007445.2 Ailuropoda melanoleuca
AGGCTACGAAAGAGAAGCTCTGGCTATATGTCAGCAGATTCCTATCGAGAAAGACAAGTGTTACCAGTTCTCCATTAAAGCACTAATACAAACCTACTGTTTTGCTTGTTCTCAAACTGGACATTCATACAAGGGAAGCGGGCATGGCCTTTTCTTCTTGGGGATCCAATAAACACCCTGTGTATCTAACCATCCTGGCAGGACAAAACCAGGGGGAAATGAGAGCAAAGCTTCTAACTGTCTTCAAGGTAGGTTCTGGGAGAGGAGCCCAAGCCCTGTTCGCCAGAAGGTGGAGAGACGTGACAGCTTCTGATGCTGTAGGAACAGAGAGGCCTCGTGGGGGGCATGGCTTTCTCCCACTGTGTCTGGGCAGCTGATGTAAATGTCGTCCCCCTGCGCTCNGCTCTCTCTCTGGGCTGGACTGTCTTATCTCTGACCGTCTGGCAGGACCGTGGTCACTGGGATTGGGTATTCCAATGCATTGCAGTCATCCGAGAGGAACACCAAATCCTGAAAAAGATGTGCAGTAAGCAAGAATGTCACTGAAAGTGTCCCTGTGGCCCTGCACAACTGGTTATCTTCAAAGACTGTTCAGTTCTTTCCTTTTGTGTGAAAACTTCCCATCCCTCACTCCCCCAAGGAAAACTGGCCACGTCTTCACATTCCCATAGAACGTGATATAATACTGCTTTATAAATATGAATAATACTGTATTATAATGATATCTTCTTCCTGTCTTCCCTCGGCAGACCAAGGGGAGA
>NW_023202133.1:0-4621 GCF_002007445.2 Ailuropoda melanoleuca
AAAAAAAAAAAGAAGACGTCCTTCTCATTCAATTGCATATCTCAGGCAATTGAGGTCCTGAGGGGAGTGTCCTAAGGTCACACAGCTGGCTGGTAGCAGACCAGGGATTAATGATGATGCTATGTCAGAGTTTGGTTGTGAGCAAAACAAATGGACTCTGGCTTGCTTAAGTGAAAAAGAACAAACAGAATGTGGGCAACTCTTAGAATTAAAGGAAAAGCTGAAGAACCAGACTCAGAAGGTTGAGGAACAGCTTGCTCTGAAGATCTAGGTTGCAGGAACAAACAGAATCCTTTCAGGGTCCTGCTGTGGGATGGATGATCCAACTATTTCCCCATCTTTGTTTTTGTCCACTCAAGATACAAATTCTTGGGAGATAAGAGCAGATTGACCAAGTTTTAAAGGACAACTTGATTGGTAGTCTCACCAAGACTAAATACAACATAGGAGAGATGAATTTCTCCAAAATGGTGCTACTACCAGAAAGTAGATGGATATAGAGATGTGAAAATAACAGATACCCTATCCACTACAGTGATGACAATATAATGTAGTGTAGTAGCTAGGATCAGGGACTCTGGAGCCAGACTCCCTATTCTTCCTTAAGGTTCTTAGGCAAAATACCTAACAACTCTCTATGCCTCAGTTTCTCTACCTGTGAAATGGGTATAACAGAATCTTGATCCATTGAGTTGTTGAGGTGATTAAATGAGTTAATATTTGTGAAGTGTTGAGAGCCCACCAAGTGAATGGTAACTTAAGGATCAGCTATTATAGCCATTTTACAGGGAATGCATGTTCTTTCTGCCTCACCATGTGGTAGCCATAGTGGGTAGATCATGGAGGCTGCTTCAACTGCCATTGACATTCTAGCTGGTTGTTCTCATGCTGCTTTTTAGCAATCATATACTTCCCTTCTTCCTCCAGCTGTCTGCGGGATGGCTGATGCAGTCTAAAGTCTAACTTTTGGCTAATAATAGTATCTCTATTCTTCAGCCTTGTAGCAAAGACTATCCCTTGGGCAACTGGGGTTTAGAGGTATGATGGGAAAACATATAGATCTTAGAGTTTAAAGGCCTAGGTTCTAATCCTAGCCCTGGCACTTGTTCATTCATTAACTTGGGCAAATTAGTTAACATTTCTGAGCTTCGGTTTCCTCATCTGTAAAATGGGGATAATACTGCTCATGAGGTTGTTGTGAGGTTTAAACGGGGTAATGCATAAGAGAGGCATGTAAACTATAAAACAATATGCAAATACAAAGTGTTCTAGTCCTAGCTAAGACAGATACTCTTAGGCTGAAAACTGCCCTTCCATAACGAGGCTGTTCCCATAGAAGAAGCCAATTTTGAGCAAGCATTGTAGATTGCAAATGGCTGGTGCATACGAATTGGAGACATCCTGGAGACTGGTATTTTTGATGGCCTCTGTAGGGGAGAAAAGGAGAAAGGTCCTTTTGGTCAGAATGTGCTCCCCATTAGGGTCACTAAGTCCAATTAATAAGTAGTGGTCTGGGATTACCCATTAGCTAGATAAATGAAACCAACTGATGGTGACAGCGCCTTGACCCTGACTGTTTTCTGTGCACTGTGATATGACACAAGAATTACATTAGAATTTCAATTAGAATATCATAAGAATGTCACTATAGTACATTTGAATCAGGACTATGAGTGATTTGGTCAATGATAAAATTCTGCATTTGGATAGAAGATAGTTTTGATACATTTCCTTACTTGTCAAAGAAGGGGATTGGATGGGGATTGTATGATCGTGGACAAATCATTTCACTGCTAGGTGTCTGTTTCTTTATCTGTAGAGGACGGAGCTGAATGATCTATATGCTGTTTCTGATTTCTGAACCCCTTGCAAGTCCCTTGCACTTATCATAACTTGTGATTATTTTATTTGTTTTCTTACTCTAATTTTTTGGATTGTTGTACTCACTTGAATGTAAGATCTATGGTGGTAAAGACGATGACTGTTTTGTCCACTGTTATTCTAGCTAATGCTTAGTTCATAGTCGATGCTCAATAATGATTTTATGGATAATGAATATGGTTCTTTGGTGCGATGAAGAGGAGCTATTA
The DNA here is from genome assembly GCF_002007445.2 of Ailuropoda melanoleuca. Lineage (NCBI taxonomy): Eukaryota > Metazoa > Chordata > Mammalia > Carnivora > Ursidae > Ailuropoda > Ailuropoda melanoleuca. The sequence continues at coordinate 2,091 of NW_023202133.1, forward strand.
TTTTTCTGGAGGTTGGTGGGTTTACACTCTATTTTATGTAAATGGTCTTGATATTTTCTGGCACACTTGGTACTGCTTAGCAGTGTTATTAACTTGATATTTTAAAAAAAATAGCTCTGAATTCATTAAGACCATGATTCTGTGGTACTTTGGTACATTTGTGTAAGATTGATTTTAAAGATAAAGAGATTGAAATATACATGTCCTGGCATGGGTCCACTTCACTGAGCACATGCGTGTCAGCAACTTCTGCACCTGCCCTCGGCCACTAATACTCAAGGACATTACTTATATTCTGCTTTCATATCTGGTGTTTGATATATGTGTGAGCACTTGAACTTGCACCATTGTTTTGTCTGTAAAAGGGAAAATGAAACATAAATACATTGACTTTGACCTTGAGATCATCAATTAGGACCAAACAGGTTTACAAAAAAAGCTTTTAGTTTCTTAAAGATATTAATATTGCTTAAAGCACTAAAACAGCACAGGCCCAGACCAATTACATCTCATTTTATGAGCCCTGGCAAAGATATATATTTGATTCTTGTTGTTTGTCCTCACAGAGTCCTTCATAAATTAAGACCAATCAGTCATAGGAACATGAAATTCCATTTATATTCTCAGATGACTAATGGCTTGGCTTTTGGTCTTTTAGTTGAAGTTTTGATGAAACAGAGTAGAAGCTACATGTAATTAGCAAATGGACCCTGTCAAGTCTGATCATGTGCATGTCTACAAGGACTGAACTTGAGCCCCAGCCACCACTTAATTTTTTTAAAGGAGCTAATGATAAACATGGCCGTAACTGGGGAGAGACTGAAAGACTGCTCCCAACTTCTTAAGATCTACCTCCAAACCAGCAGCATAAGAGTCTCTGATTCAGAGTGACTGCCATGGGACTTTGCTAGCCTATAGTTTGTAGGATATCTTTTTTCATAGGAGGAAAAAAATCTCTTTGATGCTTTGTCTGATGCCTTGAAATGTATATCCTTCTTTTCAATACCCCCTTATTCCAACGTCAACATTTACATAATGAGTTTCTTAATGTAATTGTGTAGGTTGATTCCAAACCTAGAATATTCCAGATATATCTTTTGAGCCAGAGTGAAAAAACAGGAAATACGTGGTAAGATGGAAAGACAAAGGGGGTGGAAGGCCAGCCATATAAGGTTAGCATTAGAAAATAATCTTCTAGTAGTAAACCTACTTCTTTGTTGCTGAGTATTCAAGGCAGCAGAATTGCATTTTTTGGTTAAACACACTCAGTAATAACAGCTTTCTAAACTGTCACATTCTAGAAACCTCCAACCCCAACTCTATTTCTTCTGCTTTCTCTCAGCAGGAAACTTCCTTTAGGGTGGGAACAGAAAGCTCCTCATTCACAAGGCTGCAAACTGACTAAATAGAGCTGGCCAGTGATGGGTAGTTAGAGATGAGATTTAAAACACAAATTTTTGAAATTTATAACCCAGTACATGCAACTTCTTAGATTCTAGATATTCTCTTTCCACTTGTTTGTGAGAGGTAAGTCAAGCTAATACATCATATTTATTGAATACCTTCTAGGCATAAAAAGTTTATAGAGAGGGAGATGACACAAGGAGCCAGCTCTAGAAATGATCAATATGGTTGAGTGAAACCAGTATCTAAGCCTGTTAGCAATGGACATCCAGTGGGGGTTTTCCAATGATTAGATCTGTATTTCAGAAAGGTCATGCTGGAATAGAGGTGATCTGAGAAGCATACTGGGGGCAAGAACAATGGTGATTTGGGTTAATATAGCAGCAGAAGGGATGAATGGTAGCAGCCTGATGAGACACTTTGGGGATAGACTCAACAGATGTGGTGATTGTCTGAAAGTGAAGGTAAAAGAGAGGGAGTTAGTTGAGTTTTCTAACTATGAAATCATACTCTAAGATGATGGACAGAGAAAATAGAGTCAATTGAGGAGGGGGCATTTTGATTTTGATATGACTATGTGACATCTAGGGAATGCCCACTAGGCAGGTGGAAATAACCATCTAGAGCAGAGCAGAAAGTTGTTGGTGAGAGAGAAAGATTTAAGCATCACCAGGGCAAAGGTGGATCAGTGAAATAGCTGTGCTCAAAATTATTGTCATCAGAGTGTCTTCCCAAGATTGTGGCCATGCTCATAAATTTTTTCCCCTCCTGTTACCAGCTATAGAGATTCTGAAAAAGAGTAAACAAAGAAACAAATAAACCAAAACAATCAACAGCACAAGCTGGGAGTGTGATTATTCACCTGTGCATGATGATAACAGAACTAATGATTTAGGCTACATAGCCCCTGATGGGTGAGGACACTGTACAGTACACATTACATTGGAGCCTGCCCTGGGTTAAGGCCACATCTGTGGAATAATTGTTTTGTGAAGATAATTCCACATCTGTGGAATAATTGTTTTGTGGAATAGTGCTTTGGCTAGAGTTTCCATTCTTGGAGGAGGCTAGGCTATTGGACAATCAACTGGTGAGAGCCTCTTCCCTACTTCTGGCTTGGGGTTATA
>NW_023202134.1:0-2666 GCF_002007445.2 Ailuropoda melanoleuca
GCTTTTTATTTTGATGAAGTCCCACATGTTCATTTTATCTTTTGTTTCTCTTGCCTTTGGAGATGTGTCATAAAAAAGGTTGCTATGGCCGATGTCATAGAGATTGTTGCCTATGTTGTCCTCCAGGATTTTGATGGATTCCTGTCTCCCATCAAGGTCTTTCATCCATTTGGAGTTTATCTTTGTGTATGGTGTGAGAGAGTGGTCAAGTTTTATTCTTTTGCATGTAGCTGTCCAATTNTCTTTTGCATGTAGCTGTCCAATTTTCCCAGCACCATTTATTGAAGAGACTGTCTTTTTTCCACCGGATGTTTTTTCCTGCTTTATCAAAGATTAGTTGCCCAAAGAGCCGAGGGTCCATTTCTGGGTTCTCTATTCTGTTCCATTGGTCGATGTGTCTGTTTTTGTGCCAGTACCATGCTGTCTTTGTGATCACAGCTTTGTAGTACAGCTCGAAATCCGGCATTGTGATGCCCCCAGCTTTGTTTTTCCTTTTCAACAGTTCCTTGGAGATTCGGGGCCTTTTCTGGTTCCATACAAATTTAAGGACTATTTGTTCCAGTTCTTTGAAAAATGTCATCGGTATTTTGGTCGGGATACCATTGAAAGTTTAGATTGCTCTGGGTAGCATGGACATTTTAACTATGTTAATTCTTCCAATCCATGAGCATGGAATATTTTTCCATCTTTTTATGTCTTCCTCAATATCTTTCAAAAGTGATCTATAGTTTCTAGGATATAGGTCCTNATCCTTTACGTCTCTGGTTAATTCCAAGGCAATGTATGGTTTTTGGTGCTATTGTAAATGGGATGGATTCCCTAATTTCTCTTTCTTCAGTCTCGTTATTCGTGTATAGAAATGCAACTGATTTCTGGGCATTGATTTTGTATCCTGCCACCTTACTGAATTGTTCTATAACTTCTAATAGTTTGGGAGTGGATTCCTTTGGGTTTTCCATATAGAGTATCATGTCATCTGCAAAGAGAGACAGTTTGACTTCTTCTTTGCCGATTTGGATACCTTTGATCCCTTTNTATGTCATCTGTGAAGAGAGACATTTTGACTTCTTTGCCGATTTGGGTACATTTTATCCCTTTTTGTCGTCTGATTGCTGTTGCAAGGACTTCTAGTACTATGTTGAATAATAATGGCAAGAGTGGGCATCCTTGTNGTTCCTGATCTTAAGGGAAAGGCTTCCAGCTTTTCCCCATTGAGAATAATGCTTGCAGTAGGCTTTTCATAGATGGCTTTTATGAGCTTGAGTTATGAACCCTCTATCCCTACACTCTGAAGGGTTTTAATCAAAAAAGGGTGCTGTATTTTGTGAAATGCTTTTTCTGCATCTATTAAGAGAATCATATGATTTCTGAATTGTTGTTTCTGAATAAAATCTAAGACACTGATAGATTTGCGAATGTTGTACCACCCCTGCATCCCAGGGATGAATCCCACTTGGTCATGATGGATAATCCTTTTAATGTACTGTTGGATTCTATTAGCAAGGATCTTGTTGAGGATTTTGGCATCCATATTCATTAGAGAAATCGGTCTGTAATTCTCCTTTTTGAAGAGATCCTTGCCTGGTTTGGGGATCAAGGTAATATTGGCCTCAGAGAATGAGTTTGGTATCTTTCCTTCTGTTTCTTTTTTTTGAAATAGCTTTAAGAGAATAGGTATTATTTCTTCTTTGAATATTTGATAGAATTCCTCAGGAAAACTGTCCGGGCCTGGAGTTTTATTTTTTAGAAGGTTGTTTATCACTGACTCAATCTCTTCATAATTAATTGGCCTATTTAAGAAATCAATTTCTTCCTGTTTCAGTCTTGGTAGTTTATAGGTTTCCAGGAAGGCCTCCATCTCTTCCAGATTGTTTAGTTTTTTGGCATATAGCTGTTGATAAAAGTTTCTAATAATCCTTGCAATTTCAATGGTGCTGGTCGTGACCTCTCCCTTTTCAGTCATAATTTTAATAATCTCAGTCCTTTCTCTTTGTTTTTGGACAAGTTTTGCCAGTGGTCTATCAATTTTATGGATTCTCTCAAAGAACCAGCTTCTAGTCCTGTTGATCTGCTCTACTGTGGTTCTGGTCTCTAATTCATTGATTTCTGCTCTAATCTTGGTCAACTCCTTCCTTGTCAGTGGGTTAGGCCTGTCCCTCTGTTGCTGTTCCAGNAAGCCTTGGTAGTTTATGGGTTTCCAGGAAGGCCTCCATCTCTTCCAGATTGCTTAATTTATTGGCATAAAGCTGTTGATAAAAGTTTCTAATAATCCTTGCAATTTCAATGGTGCTGGTCGTGACCTCTCCNATTTTTTAGAAGGTTGTTTATCACTGACTCAATCTCTTCATAATTAATTGGCCTATTTAAGAAATCAATTTCTTCCTGTTTAAGCCTTGGTAGTTTATGGGTTTCCAGGAAGGCCTCCATCTCTTCCAGATTGCTTAATTTATTGGCATAAAGCTGTTGATAAAAGTTTCTAATAATACTACCAATTTCATTGTTGTTGGTTGTGACCTCTCCTTTTTCATTCATAATTTTATTAATTTGGGTCCTTTCTCAGTCTTTTGGATAAGTCTTGCCAGAGGTCTGTCAATATTATTAATTCTCTCAAAGAACCAGCTTCTAGTTCTGTTGATCTGCTCTACTGTACTCCTGGTTTCTAATTC
>NW_023202135.1:0-627 GCF_002007445.2 Ailuropoda melanoleuca
TGATGCTTATCTCACTCCTTGGATGATTTCTAAAGGTAGGAGCTCTGGACTGGGATTTCTGATATTGAACTTGTTGGAACAGTGTCTTTTACGACAGTTTTCGGGTGGCAGCCCAGCAATAGCAGACGCTTAGCAGCTGTTCATTCACTGAGCTCTGAGATAAGAGGGACTGAGACCCCTTCCCTTTGCATACTGTAGTTCTGCACGACTGCTGCTTAGATAAAGCACCCACCCCTGAGAGATGTCACCAAGACGGTACTCACACCTGCCAGGGTAGAGAAGTTCACACAGTAGAGCATTTTCTCCTGAGGTCGGCTTTGCCAGCTGATACACACGTGACGACGGGCTAGATTGCTCTGACAGGATGGGAACGTAGGAAGGACGGGCACTCTAACCCACTCTGACTGTTCTGGCGGCTTCCCAACGGATGGCATGTCAGCCTTTTCCTCCCATGTTCCTTATAGAATCTCTTCCTCCCCACTGACAGCTGCCCCCCTGGGCCCGCTGNCTGGGCCCGCTGCATTACATGGTGGGGTCTGTTTGTCGAGTATCAGATGCCCCATTTATCACACAAATATGTACTGAGAGTACTCCCTCTATGTGCTGAGGGACACGGTGAAAAAGACC
>NW_023202136.1:0-683 GCF_002007445.2 Ailuropoda melanoleuca
GGGCTGGTATGAGTACGAGCCAGAGGGTCTGGGAGCCAGGGCAGGGAGTTTGGATTTTATTGTCTGTGTGATGGAAATTCTATGACGTTGATGTCATATTATTTGGGCTTCAGTAACCTCACTCTGGCTACTAGGTATGGGGTGAGTGGAGGTGGGGACCATGGGTCCAAGCAGGTAGAGCAGGTGGGAAGCAATCTGGGGTGCTCAGAGAGGAGAGGATGCTGTCTCACACTAAGACATCAGTAGGGAGAAGGAACAAATCAGATGGTTGGGCATATATTTAAGAGACAGATTTTATAGCATTTGTGGATGGACTGAGTTTGTGGGAGCTGTTGGGATGTTTGTAAATGTTGGCAAAGTTTTCAAATTGTGAGGTTTGGAGAATACAGAGCAGTCAAGCGGAAGCAAGTTGTCAAAATGACTTCTTGGGTTCAGCAAAGCTCNCTCAGCAAAGCTCCCTCCTGCCTTAGCTTCTGAGCTTCCTGCCATGATGTCTTCAGTCTTTGGTTTTCACGGCACTGACTGATCTCTTGGTGCCACGAGAAGTGTTTTATGGGATTCTCTTATCTTCCACACCAACTTCCCAAAGACTGAAACGAAACTTCTGGATACCTACATATTAAGTTCTGCATTCAGGAGGCACTTAATGGACCTGGGACTGAGAAAAGAATGTAAATTGTCAT
>NW_023202137.1:0-7438 GCF_002007445.2 Ailuropoda melanoleuca
ACCTGCCCATTTCCTACCCTCTCTGCTTAACCACTACCACTACTGGTTTATTCTTCATGAGATCCTTTATGTATATATAAGCATATATAAGCTAGTACAAAGATATTTTTCTCCCCTTTTTACACAAGGGGTGTGTATACACCCAGGGTACTCTAGACTTTCTAGACTCAGGATCCTTTTACGCTGTTAAGTTTTTGAGGCCTCCAAAGAGCTTTTTATTTTTTATTTTATTTTTAAAAAAGATTTTATTGGGGCGCCTGGGTGGCACAGTGGTTGGGCATCTGCCTTCGGCTCAGGGCATGATCCCGGCGTTATGGGATCGAGCCCCATGTCAGGCTCTTCCACTATGAGCCTGCTTCTTCCTCTCCCTCTCCCCCTGCTTGTGTTCCCTCTCTCGCTGGATGTCTCTATCTCTGTCGAATAAATAAATAANGATTTTATTTGTTTGAGAGAGTGAGCGGGAGCAGGGGAGGGGAGAGGGGAGGCAGAAGCAGACTTCCTGCTTGGCAGGGAGGCCTGTTGGGGTGTGGGGGGTCTGATCCCAGGACCCCAGGATCGTGATCTGACCCAAAGGCAGACGTATGACCGACTGAGCCACCCAGGTGCCCCCCCAAAGCTTTTTATTTTTAATTTCTAAAAGATTTTATTTGAGAGAGAACAAGCGGTGGGAAGGGGCAGAGGGAGGGAGGGAGAGAAGCAGATGCCCTGCAGAACAGGAAGCCTTGGGGGGGGGGCTTGATCCCAGGACCCTCCCAGGACCCAGAGATCATGATCTGAGCTGAAGGCAGATGCTAGACACTTAACTGACTGAGCCACCCAGGCGCCCCCCCGCCAAGAGCTTTTTATTTTTTATTTTTTTTATTTTTTAAAGATTTTATTTATTTATTCGACAGAGATAGAGACAGCCAGTGAGAGGGAACACAAGCAGGGGGAGCAGGAGAGGAAGAAGCAGGCTTCCAGCGGAGGAGCCTGATGTGGGGCTTGATCCCATAACGCCGGGATCACACCCTGAGCCGAAGGCAGGCGCTTAACCTCTGTGCCACCCAGGCGCCCCCCAAAGAGCTTTTTAAATGTGATTTCTATTTAGCAATATTTACCATATTATAAAATAAAATTCAGAAACTTAAAAACAAGCCTATTTTGACATTTTATGTTATTTTTATTTTTTTAAGATTGTATTTATTTATTTGACAGAGTCAGTGAGAGGGGGAACACAAGCAGGGGAAGTGGGAGAAGGAGAAGCAGTCTCCCAGCGGAGCAGGGAGCCCGATGTGGGGCTTGATCCCAGGACCCTGGGATCAGGCCCTGAGCTGAAGGCAGACGCTTAACAACTGAGCCACCCAGGTGCCCCCTATTGTGACATTTTAAACCTAGAATTTATAAAAAATATTTTCCAAAACAGTGAGGCAAAGCGTTTTTACATTTGGAAAAAATTTTTTAGCATATGGTTTAATAGAAAACAGCTGGATTCTCTTATCTGCTTCTGCATTCAATCTATTGTGATTTGTTTTTTAGTTGAGGTATAGAAGGAAATCTGGCTGCACATAGACCTGTAGTTGGAAAGGGAGTACCTAGCAGACTCTCTGAAAGGACCTTGGACACCCTCAGGGGTCCTTGGATCATACCTTGAAAACTGCTGATGTACGCTGTTCCATACCTGTTTTTTTGTTTTGTTTTGTTTTCCGCATAACATGTCTGAGGTAGTTCCATATCAGCACATAAAGAACTTCCTCATTCGTTTGATTTATCCTTTAATTTAGTCCAGTACCTCTGTGACTTTTGCTGTTGCTAACAATTATGCTATAACGAAGGACGTCATACAAAAGTTACCCATCCCAGTGTGGGGCTCTTGAAGGGGTTGTGTTCAGAACTAGTGGTTGACAAGCTTCCCTGGAGCATAACTGTCCAAAGCTCTTACTTAGTCTACACCTGCAGGTGACACCAGGACCTGGAAGTGAGTCGGCATTGCTGTCTGCAGAGGCTGACTGCTATGATGAGCCATTCAGGTCTCAGGAGCTGAGTGCTGAAAGCTTGACTATTTAAGTCCCAGTCCTGTGGTTTGAATGGGAAGGGGTGACTTGTGCCCCAGGCTGTCATTTGGGGACCACACTGGCTTCCATCTGGTTTTCTTGGAGTTCTTCCATGGATGCTTCTACATACCGCTGGAAGAGAAAGATGAAGATATACCCATTCCTCAGCTTGGCAGTGACGCTCACCATTTCTCACATTCCAGTGGTGAGAGCTAGTCACATGGCCCTGGCCACTGGGAGTAGTCCAAGCTCAGGAAGAAGCTGCCCTGACTACAGTTGCTGATGAACATACAGTAGATAGCAGATGATGGTCAATTATCCTAGACACTCAATGGAAATCAGTTTCTATTAACACTTACTTGCAATATATTTACTGATTAGTACAGTAAGTAGTTGCAAATTGAATGTAAGTTATTGGTTCACACAACACATGTCATTTGGTCACAGATTCTTTTTGTTCTTATTCAATTATTTCTTTCCCTACTTACCAATTGATGGGCAGATTTGGACTGAGAGAAGGACAGTCACCCTTTCCAGCAACAAATGTAGTCATTTCATCCATTTGTTAAACTCATTCGTCCCATCAAGTGTTTCCTGGGCATTGTGGCAGATTACATCATCGTCCCTCNTGTCCCTCATTGTTCCTCCTCCTCCCTTTGCTGAGAGTTAGTCATGCTTGCCTGCTTCTGTGTACCTTACCGTTTCTCTTCAGCCACTGGGAGGAACAGACCTCCCTGCCTTACCTGAGTTGTGGTATGTGGCATGCTTTGGCTCAGGAACAGTGAGATTGCTGGGCCCAGGTGCTGACAACAAGTGCATATCCCTGGGGCTCAAGCCCAGAAAGGCCGGAGGGATCCAGGGTGGACTGGAGTGTTGAGTTTTCACCAGTCCCCTGGGCATTCTTTCCAGCCTTGATGCCCCTGGTCCCAGTTTCTCCAAGCACTACCTCCCCAGAACACTCCTGCTTTCCTCTCCCCTCGGCCAGTAGCACCTCCCTTTCGCCTTTGCTGTGCGTACTGACACCCTAGGGAGACCCTTTCTTTCTCTTCCAGCTCAAAACAGTGAGGAAGAGAGTGACACGGTGAGAGGCAGGCGTTTGACACTGGCTTTGCACAGCTCTCTGGCTGGTCCTCTGCCTGGCCAGAGGTCAGTCAGGTCACAGTCACCTCCCCTGAGCCCTAGTCATCCAGATGACATTTCTCAAGCAGGGTCATCCTCCAATGGGCAGTGAGCCTTGGGTGCTCTTGAGCAGTCCCTTGGGCAGGGCTCTGCCTAGTTCTTTCGGTGACCTGTCAGAGGCCAAGTGATCATCTCATGGGGACGGGGAATGTGTGCCAGATACAGTGGAAAGCTGAAGCCTTGGGTCCTTGTGGAGAGGTGTTGTGGGTATGGTGCCTGTGGGGGCTGTTCATCCCAGTTCTAAGGAGCTGCCCCTCGTGCCCAGGCGGGCGTGGCAGGTACAAGAGCAGGCTATAACTGCTCAGCAGATGTGCTGGAGGGACCACGGGAAGGCCTTTGTAGCCAGCACTATGGGAACATAGCATGGTCTCAAGTCTAGCTGTAATAGCGACAGAACCAGCACCCCCACACAGCAGTAGCACAGATGTTCCTTCTTTTCCACTCCATTTCTTCCCTAGACCCGTGGTTCCCTGATTGTGATCCCAGACCACCAGCAGCCCCCAGGAATCTATTAGAAATACAGACTCTGCCCAAACCTGAATCAGCAAGTCAGCCAAGTTGATTCCACTGTAACTTCAAGTCTTGAGAACCACTGGCCTAAAATAGACTTCCTCCTCCCACACTTCCCACCCTCTCTCCTAGTCCCTCTCTCTCCCTTCATCCTTAGCCTCCCTCCCTCCCACCCCACCCTCTTCTCTCTCTTTCTCTGCCCCCTGCCCCACTTCCCTGCTGGGGAGCAGCTGCACTTCTTTCTTGGAGCAGCTGGTTCTGAGAATCACCACTGGGTGTCAGAACAGCCCCAGGAATGTCTCTGCTGTCAAGCCCATTCCAGGCCTGCCTGTGTCTCCCAGGGCCCTCACACAGCCCAGAAGAGGGAGTGCTGGGATCTGGGTGCGGGTCTGATTGCGGAGTCACAGAAACCCTGCACCCATGCTCCTGCTCCCTGGTCACTGGCCTGGGCTGAGGCGAGTGTTCCATGTTCTCAGGTCTTCTGTTTCCAGAGTTGGGGGGGTGAGAAGGGGCCCCAGACGAGGTCCTGAGAAGAGAAGGGGTTTGCCGAAGGTCACTCTGAGACTCTGTCAGGGTAGAGGGCGTTGCCCTTTCCTTCCTAACTGTACAGGGTGAGCACTGAGGTGGTNAAAGGTCACCCTGAGACTCTGTCAGGGTAGAGGGTGTTGCCCTTTCCTTTCTAACTGTACAGGGTGAGCACTGAGGTGGTGCATCTCCTAGAGTCTGTGTGATGGGGACCAGAGTACTCCCATGCACCATGTAGGCTGTCATGAGGGGTGTGAGATTCACATCCAACCCTCACTCCTGCCAAAGTGCATCTCTTATGCTGGCCCTCCACAAGTCCCCTCTAAATTCCTAGCTTTGAGTCCTTCTGTGAGCCCTGGCCTGGGCTTCCCAGGCCACCAAGGACCCTCACTACATGTCCAGTCTACATAGTGAGGCCTCCCTTCCCTGCCCATCCTGCCATACTGATATTGTGGTAGGCCCTAGGTGGCCTGCCTCAGGCCGTGTTCAGCCTTGTGGCTGCTCCTTCTCCCACATGGAAGGGCAATGTGCTTCCTCCTGACCACCCACCCCAGGCTTGGCCTGCAGCCCCTGCTGGGCTTGACCCGCTTGAGCCCTCTTCTCCATTTAAGGCCAGAGTACACCAGCCACACACTCAACACACACTGGGCTCTGCTCGGTGACGGGCATTGGGGCTGGATACACAGATTACTAAGTTGTTGCCTTGTGGAGCAACCACCCCAACTCAGTGGGTGCTGCAGAGTGCTGGAAGGAGCTGTGATGTACGGTGGGGGCTTATGTNACACACACTGGGCTCTGCTCGGTGACGGGCATTGGGGCTGGATACACAGATTACTAAGTTGTTGCCTTGTGGAGCAACCACCCCAACTCGGTGCTGCAGAGTGCTGGAAGGAGCTGTGATGTAGGGTGGGGGCTTATGTTGGATTTCCAGACTGGGGCAGAGCCATGAGTGGCCTTAGGCAGGGTGGCTCAGGGGACAGAGGACTTGGAGAAGTGTCGGGAGGTGCTGGCAGCTGTGTGGTGGGAGGCCAAGCCTTGGGTTGATTGGAGATGTGCTGTCAAGTAAGCCTTGGCAGGACTTGGTGAGGGTTGGCTGGAGGATGGAGGCAGGATTCCTGACCAAGCTCCTAGGCCCTATCCCGGGGCCCTCCGGGTGAGAGGGGGGCAAAGACTCGGGAATGTGCCATGTGAAGGGTAAGGTTCCTCCCGCACATCCTGATGGGAACACCTGGAGGGCAGGACAGAGGTCCGGGCACAGGGATGGTATTTCAGGTCTAGAGCTGGTGATCAGAGGCAGAGGTATTCTTAAGGACACACCTACTGGGATGTGAGGAGGGCGGAGGGCATGGCCGGTTGGAGCAGAGAAGGCCCTGCTGAAGAGGGTGTAGTCAGTGGTGCGGTCAGGGGAGGTGGCAGTAGAGGGTGGCCACTGGGTTTGGCAGGTGGAGGTCATCAGTGCCTTGACATGTGTCCATGGAAAGCAGAGAGGACTAGAGTAGATAGGGGGCACTTTCCCTTACCCAGGACTTTATTGTAGGGGCCTGCCTGCTGGTGCTGAAGCTCTTCTTCCTCTCTAGGGAATAAGCCCATGAGCACACTGGGTAACACAAGCTGAGCACCTCACAGAGTGGACATGTGGACTCCAGGCAGGCAAAGACCCTCGAAAGGGGGCCTGTGGCCATGTGGGGAAGGGAGGAGTCCAGGTGGGCATAGTTCTGGCCTCAGGAAGCGACACCTGGACTTGTCCAGCTGGGCACACAGAGACTGTGTGTGTGCCCTAGAGACAGCACCCTCCAGGTACGGTTGGCATCCAGCACCTGACATGGTTACCACCATCACCTCTCCGCTATAAACTGATCTGACTCGAGTCGCCCCAGCTCTGTGAGTGGCGGTACCCCATGCCCCAGGGTCTGCAAGGGAAGCCTGATCGCCAGTGCAGGAAAGTGAGTGCCTGTGCAGTGGGGACAAGGAAGGAGAGCTCTGGAGAGAGAAGGGCCCAGCTGTCTCCTTTTCTTCCTCTCAACACTATCTGTGAGCCTCAGCAATCTCATCCTTAAAAAGGGGCCGTGACAGCAGTTGCCTCGGAGGGGTGCTCGGGAGCACAGCTAACACAGACGAGACACACTGAAAATATGCCCACTCAGAGAGGGCAGCCTGTGTGCTGCCTTTCAGGTCATTCCTACAGGCCAGGGTACTGAAGCATAGAGGGTAACACTGCAGGGGGCTCCGGCAGCTGGCCCTTCTCCCAGACTTGGGTTGCCAGCATGCGCTTGGCACCTGATCATGGTATTAGGCCATCTGTGAGGGAGTGCCATCAAGTGCACTGGGCTGAAGCCTTGGCCCTTTTAGAATGGTCAGGATTTCCAGACCACACTATGAAGGTAGCAGATGTCACATGCTGGGAAAGGCCTCTGGTTGAGTAGCTAGATCCTTAGCACCATGGAGGGTTTTACATTCCTCATGTGATTCACGCTGAACTCCTTCCCAACTGTGGACTGGACTGGAATGGGCTTCCCTTTTTTTATTTTATTTTTTTTTACTTTAATGTTTTTTTATTAGATTATGTTAGTCACCATACAGTACATCCCTGGTTTCTGATGTAAATTTCGATGATTCATTAGTTGCGTATAACACCCAGTGCACCATGCAATACGTGCCCTCCTTACTACCCATCATCAGCCTATCCCAGTCCCCCACCCCTCTCCCCTCTGACGTCTTCAGTTTGTTTCTCAGAGTCCATAGTCTCTCATGTTTCATTCTCCCTTCTGATTACCCCCCCCTTTCTTTATCCCTTTCTTCCCCTACCGATCCTCCTAGTTCTTATGTTCCATAGATGAGAGAAATCATATGATAATTGTCTTTCTCTGCTTGACTTATTTCACTTAGCATTATCTCCTCCAGTGCCGTCCATGTTGCAGCAAATGTTGAGAATTCGTTCTTTCTGATAGCTGAGTAATATTCCATTGTATATATGGACCACAGCTTCTTAATCCAGTCATCTGTTGAAGGGCATCTCGGCTCCTTCCATGATTTGGCTATTGTGGACAATGCAGCTATGAACATTGGGGTGCATATGGCCCTTCTCTTTACTACGTCTGTATCTTTGGNGTGTATCTTTGGTTAAAATACCCAGTAGTGCAATGGGTGGGTCATAGGGTAGCTCAATTTTTAACTTTTTAAGGGACCTCCACACT
>NW_023202139.1:0-714 GCF_002007445.2 Ailuropoda melanoleuca
TCTCTCTCTTTCCCTCTGCCCCTCCCCCTGCTGGTGCTCTTGCTCTTTCTCTAAAATTAAATAAATAAATCTTAAAAAAAAATTACCCCTCAAGTGAAAATGAAACTAACGAACATTTCCCTTCAAAGTAATGAGAAGACATAACTGTCAAACTAGAATTGTACCTAACAAAACTATTTTTCAAGAGTACCAACAAATAGATACATTCTCAGATTTTTAAAAAATGAGACCTTTTATAATGCACCTACTTTGAAAGGATTTCTAGAAACTGTACTTTAGGAAGAANTTTAGGAAGAAGGAATATAATCCCAGAAGGAAGGGCTGAGCTGCAAAAAGATAGTATGAGCAAAGAAACTGATACATGTATAAACATAAAAAATATTCTCGGTGTAAAATAACAGTTATTAATAATTATTAATAATTTATGGAGTTAATAATATGAACCACAATATAGGTTCCCCTTGCTATCCAAGAGTAGAGCACTCCTCTGAAAATTTGTAAGCCAAAATGGCATAAAGCAAAGAAACAATTACCATTAATTTATATGGAAAAATTTTTAAGCATTCCTAGCCCCCAAAAATAGCCTTTCTTCATTAGGCTTCTCTGATACTATAGGACACAGCTTGCTAATGCAATAAAATGTGTTCATTAGAATTGTTATTTAGAATTTGTTGATGACCTCAGGGATGAAAATTTCAGCAGGGACAGGTGATT
>NW_023202140.1:0-957 GCF_002007445.2 Ailuropoda melanoleuca
TTCCTATTGCCGTGTTTTTCAATCTCCCTAGACTTCAGTATCCTTGTCTACAAACTTTTGAGGTGTTTTGTGGATGATCTTTTTTTAAGTAGGCTCCGTGCCCAGAGCGGAGCCCAGTGCAGCGCTTGAACCTCTCGGCCATGAGATCGAGAGTTGTACCCTTAACGACTGAGCCACCCGGTCTCCCCTCATAGATTATTTCTTAAGAGCCCTTCAGGTCCAGAATTTTATTACCAAATATTGTGACCACATTAGAAATACCCTCAGCCCATAGAGTTGTGAGAGGGAGTTAGTTCTCGTTGTCAGACAAACAGCCGTGTGTTAGGGTGCGCAGTTAAGCTGGTGTGACTGAGAGCCAGCTAATGGGTGTCTCCAAGAACAGAGTTGGCTGGAGGTGAATGGCTTGGTTGGTGGGGGGTACTGCCTCAGTTGGTCATTCAGAGACACAAATTTCTTCTCCCCTGTTTTTCTACCATACCCTAAGGTATGGTTGGTTCTGTGTTGTCCTTGCCCCAGCTTACAAAGAGACAGAAGTGTTCACTCCACGTCTCAAAGCCTGAAGGTGTCACACCACCCTTTTTTCACTTTCAGTTCGTCCATGAGAACTTAGTCCCATGGCCATACCCTGGGGAAAGGGAGGCTGGGAAGTGACACCTCACTGGGTGCTGGGCTATAATTATGGAAGAAGGAGATGACTGTCTCTGCCACAAANATGTGCTGGGCTATAATTATGGAAAAAGGAGATGACTGTCTCTGCCACAAATCATACAGGTGAAGCTATTTAATTTTCTTAATATACTTTTATATACTAAATGTACTTAATATACTTTGGGGGTAGCTTTTTTACTTAATGTTTTTGTTTATTAAAATTATGTTAAAATTATAATATAAAGAGATAGTGAACTTTGGCAAGTGATGGGTTAAAATGCTAAGTAGAATATATCAAAAGACACGTTT
>NW_023202141.1:0-1386 GCF_002007445.2 Ailuropoda melanoleuca
TTACTTTGTTGTGACAACCCTGGAAAAGCAATACAGATTTCAGTACCAGTAAGTGGAGTGCTGCTGTAATGTGTATCTAAAACTGTAAGGGTAACTTTGGAATTGGGTGATAGATAGAGGCTGGAAGAAGTTTGAGGCGCTTGATATAGAAAGTCTAGATTGCCCCGAAGAGAATGTTGGTAGAAATATGGATGTTAAAGATGGCCCTGGTGAGCGCTCAAATGGGAGAAAGGAGAGCTGTAGAGAAAGCTTTTACTGTCTTAGAAAATGCCTATGTTGTTGTGAAGAGAGTGTTGCTGGAAATACGAATGTTACGGGTGCTTCTGGTGAGATCTCAGAAATGAGGGACATACCATTGGACACTACAGGGAAGATGATTCTTGCCATCAAGTGATGGGGAACTCAGCTGAATTACATTCTGCTATTGGAAGGAAAGTAGAACTTAAAAGCAATGAGCTTGGATATGTAGGTGAAGAGATTTCCAAGCAGGTATGGAAGGTGCAGCATGGTTTCTTCTTGCTGCTCATACTAAAATGCAAAAGGAGGGGCGCCTGGGTGGCTCAGTCAGTTAAGCATCTGTCTTCAGCTCAGGTCATGATCTCAGGGTCCTGGGATTGAGCCTTGCATCGGGCTCCCCACTTAATGAGGAGTCTGCTTCTCCCTCTGCCTCTCCCCCCTGCTCATGGCCCTCTCTCTCTCTCTCTCTCATAAATCAATAAAATCTTTAAAAAAATAAAATGCAAAAGAAAATAAACTGAGGAATGAACTATGAAGCAAAAGGGAACTCCTGGGGTAAGTGAAGGCTAGAAGAGGCAGGGAAGCTTCTCCCCTAGATATTTCAGAAGGAGCATAATCCTGCTAGCATCTTCATTTTGGACTCAGACCCTACAAACTGTGAGACAACCCACTTCCGTCGTCCTCTTTAGTAGTTGCTTTGTTCTGCCAGCTCTAGGAAATGAGTACGCATGGCGAGTTTCATTCATCAGTTCAAATTTTGAATTAAAGCACATTTAGTAATTACATTTGGTGTGTTAGAATATAGACAAAATTGCATTTTATATATTATAATAAAAACTACATCAATCCAAAAATAATTTGGTCCTAGCAAACATGTCTTGATTGGAGCCTCTGCCTCAGGAAATATTTTCAGTTATTTTCAGTTCCTAGGTTTTTGCATTGCTCATTTATCTACAATTTACTGGAACACAGACCAAAAGCACATTTGTTAACTTTCTTATTTGCTTTCTCATGTGTGACAGTCTGTGTTTAATGATTATACCCCACTTAGAAGCTGTATTTATTCTAAATATTAAAGACTTCAGTATGGACACCTTGTTTTTCTTTAATAATAAAAATAGTTCTGTGAGGATCCTTTTTTTTTTTTTA
>NW_023202142.1:0-268 GCF_002007445.2 Ailuropoda melanoleuca
TACATGCTGTGAGGGAAGGCTTGCTGGTGAACTCCACGGAGAGCTCCACAAGGCTGGAGAATTGGGGGTTATAGTCAAAGTTGGAAGAAGCAAGTGTGAAGCAGAGAGAGGATGCAAGCTCTGGGTTATTCATCTTTGGATGGCAGTAGTCACTGAGAGTCCATTGAGTGGGGACGGGGCTTTATAATAAGCACATTTTCTTTCTTTCTTTTCTTTTCTTTTCTTTTCTTTTCTTTTCTTTTCTTTTCTTTTTTTTTTTTTTTTTTCC
>NW_023202142.1:758-2669 GCF_002007445.2 Ailuropoda melanoleuca
CACCCTATAAATGCTACAACGAGGCTCACCATGGATTTCCCCCAAGATAGATAACACAGCTTCTACTGTATAAGCTCTCCCATGGTTATAGTTTCCATCACATAAGCCCAGTCCGGGACTCCAGAAACACTGCCTGCTCTATTCATTCCTTGAGCTCAGTGGTGATAGTGACTTCCTTCTGTTGCTAATTCCTAGGTTATTTTGTTTTGTGACTCAGCTTTTTCATCACCCACACAACTAATTTCCTGCAGTAAATTCCCTCCTTATTCCAGGTTAGGTTCTGACTGTTACACCAATGAAGAAACCAAGATTCAGAGAAGTAGCCAATAGCACAATAATTCTGCAGTTTGTATTCTAAAACAAAAATTTCTGATTCTAGAGTTAAGCTCGGAATCTCTGCCTTATATTTAGTAAAATGTAGTGAAATTTAGTGAAATTCCTGGTGCCCAGTGCCAGGTGGTCATGGCCATGGGGATAAGATGACAACAACTGCAATGATGATGATGGTGGTACTGGTGGTGGAGATCTTCGTGATTACCATGTCTGACCGCCGTTGTATGTCCTTTGGAAGAGATATGCAGATACAATGTCTGGTTGTCACACAGGTGTCTCTGACTGTTTTCCAGGCATTCACCTACCACCACATCCAAGAAATCATGGTCCAGCTTCTTCGCACAGTGAACCGGACGGTCATCACGATGGGACGGGATCATGTTCTGATTGTGAGTACATCTCTTCCTCTTGTCAAACATTTCAAACTGTTCAGGGTCAAGGAATGGGTTTTTGGAATACCAGGTCATGTTGAACACCTAGCACTAATCACTACTTCATTCTGGAGTACAACCGTGAGATTTTTCTTGTCTGAGTTGGGATAACATGAGAGTTAACTCACGTTACTGAAATAAAACAAGACTTAAGACTTGTCCGCCAAGTTGAGTGTACCAGTGGGGATGAAATGTTACTGGTAAAGATTGAAGAATGAGAGAAGCTTCTTGTAAGTGGGCCAGGCAGAATGTTCCCCATTCACATCCACCAGGAACCCTTCCTTTTGGACTAGAGTCAAGCAGTGCCCAGTCTCAGGGTCAGCTTCGTTTTCTAAGTGGATTCACTGTATGTTGACTCTGCCCACAGACGTTAGTTAATTCAAGTCATTGCTAAGTTTTGGGTTAGTCTTTTGCACAAATGCTGTCTTCTGAAGATCAGGAGATTCCTGCCTCATAGTCTGGTTATTTTCCCTCTCTAGAAGAAGTCCATCTCTACCCTTTAACCCTTGCCCATCTTGCTTTAAACCAGGGGCCAAAAACAATGCTTACAGGGGCCAATCACCAATGTAAATTAGTATGTTCAACTATGTCACTCCTCTGCTCAAACTTCACCAGTGGTTTCCCATCTCACTCAAAATAAAATCCAAGCCATTGTTAGAGAGAGCCTGAAGTGCCCTCTGCCCCTTTACTCCCACATAAAACATGATTATATTTGCTGTTGCCTCAGCTTCATCTATCTCCACCTCAGGTCTGAGGGCTTGTTTCCTCATGTAAATCCTATCTTGGCTCAGGTGTCACCTAATTAGAGAGGCTACCCAGCACCTCTCCATCCTCTTTCCATTTCTGCACCTTACTTACTTCTTTACGTTTCTTAGAACTTATCACCACCTGAAAAAATATATGTATATATATCTTCATTGATTGTTTGATTGATTGTCTGGCTCTGCTTGTGAGAAAATGAGCTCCAGAATGTAAGGATTTCATTTGTTTTGTTCACTTGTATCTCCAAACCATACAATAGTGGTCTGCTTAGTAGGTACTTGATAAATATTTGTTGAATGAATGAGCGAATGAATGAATGAAGTGTACCAGACAGGGTCTCTAATATTTACTGAGGACAAGTGCTTCTCAGCTGTGATTGGTTGGC
>NW_023202143.1:0-2525 GCF_002007445.2 Ailuropoda melanoleuca
CACATTCATATTTGTGTCTAACTTCTGTTGTTCAACAATATGTTTGTGAAATTTATCCATGGTTGTTCCTTATAGCGTAAGCCAAATAATTTCTCTTTTTATATATTATTCCATTGCATGGATATACCATAAATTATCTACTCTATAGTTGGTGAGTATTTGGGTCTGAGTTATTGTAAACAACACTGCCATGGATATGATCATACATCTTTAATGGACATATTCTATGCATTTCTGTTGACCCAGCCTGGTAGTTGAATTGCCAGGTCATGGAAAATCCACACATTCCTGTTTAGTATACTGGACTGAAGACCTGTCCCAAGTGTTAGTAGCCGTTCTACCTTCTACCAGCAGAATAGGAGTCACGTTCTTTCACACCTTCTCCATCACCAGTCTTTCAATTTTATCACTCTGGCAGTCATAGAATTTGCATTTTTGAACGATGAAAAAGAGTATCTTATATACTAATGTCTTATTGATTGTTTTTATTTGTGAAGTGTAATTTGTTAAAGTTGATCTATTCTCTTTATGAATTCATTGTTATATATTGCAAATAACTTCCCCCATTCCCCAGCTTGCCTTTCTAATCTCTTCTCTGTGTCTTTGAATGACCCAAAGTTCTTAATGCTAAAGAAATTCTGTTAAGCTTTTCCTATATGGCTACTTTTTAAAAACCATATATGTTTAAGGTATATCACATGATACTTTGACACACACACACACATCATGAAATGATGACTACATTCAAGCTAATTAACATATCATCTCACATAGTGAACATATTTTTGTGTGATGACAGCACCTGAAATCTATTCTTTTAGAAGATTTCCAGTATTCAATAAGCTTAACTATGGTCATCATGCTTTACATTAGATCTCTACACACTACATAACTGCTGGTTTGTACCCTTCGACCAACATCTCCCCCCCTCCAATTTCCCCACCTCTCCATCCCTGGTAATAACCATTCTACTCTGTTTCTATGTGTTTGGTATTTACAATAGCCAAGATCTGGAAACAATCAAAGTGTCTGTTAACAGATAAATGGATAAAGAAATCATGATACACATACACACACACACACACGAATATTATTGAGCCTTAATAAAAGCAGGTCCTGCTATTGGCAGCAACATGGATGAACCCAGAAGCATTAGGATTACTGCTTTTGGCCTACTCTGTAACCATGCAAGGATTTTATATGGACTGCAGTTCTCTGTGGGGACCCTCTCACTCACCATCTCTCCTCTTGGTAAAAATCACAGTTTTAAACTTCTTTTCTATGTGCTTCAATATATGGATGATCACTGGTTCTGTTTCTTTTTTTTTTTTCTAAGATTTTATTTATTTATTCGACAGAGATAGAAAAAGCCAGTGAGAGAGGGAACACAAGCAGGGGGAGTGGGAGAGGAAGAAGCAGGCTCATAGCAGAGGAGCCTGATGTGGGGCTCGATCCTGTAACGCCGGTATCACGCCCTGAGCCGAAGGCAGACGCCCAACCGCTGTGCCACCCAGGCGCCCCAACATTTTTATTTTTATTATGATGCTAAATCATAATATTCTGTGTGATAATAAAAGCCTAGTATTCTTTAATGATTTATCATCATTCTGTTAAGATGAGCACATAAAATGCATTGTTTTATTTTACACCATGAAGAGCGTACGTATATTTTCCTAGTTCAGTATATCTAACGTCAACACTGCTAAGTTGAAAGTTTAATTCAAACCCAGATTTCTGAACTTGGTAAAAATTCTTTGTTGCCTTGTCTCTCCCAACATATTTCCCAGAACAACTTATGGATCCCTATTTACAACAAACTCGTAAGAAAATGTAATTCTTTGGTTAGCTTTTTCTCATAATACTAATAATATTTACATAGGACTTTATATATATAAAATGTTGACAATTATTATTTCTTTTTATCCTTACCCCTATGAAATGAATGTCAATGTCATTATCCCCATTTTACAGTTGGCTAAGAGGGGTTAAATTTCTCAAAGTCACATTGTGAATAAATAGGAGAGCCAAAATTTGAACCCAAGTATTTCATTTCAAATCCTTTCATCTTTCCACTTACCAGAGCGACCATACAGAATTTTCCTAATCATGCTGCATTGTGAACTACCGACTTCAAATTTCTCTTTCAGTTCCTTGAATTTTGGTCATTTTTCAGGTTGGACTTTATGTTCTTGTTACTCTGGACATTTCTGTAAGACCTTCACTACTTGCTTAATTATCAGATTTCTATCTCCAGCTATCTATCAGACATTCCTACTGGGACATCTCACTGCCTCCCAAATACTACATGTGTACAATTAAATTATCTTTNACCACACTGCAGATGAGATCATCTGATTTGATAATTCAAAGGACTCATGGAGTTAAGGTCATTCCGCCCCCTCAAGATTCCAACACGTAAGATGTAATTTGGAAAACAGTAGTATACGTTTAATGCAACTGAATGTATAATAAGTTTATTTCAATTAAAATAAAACCTCAGAAATAGCATATTCTTGCCACAGAGA
>NW_023202144.1:0-529 GCF_002007445.2 Ailuropoda melanoleuca
GTGTCCTTTTGAAGACTTTGAATTCTGAAGAGCTATTGTTCCGACTCCTTACCTTATGATACTGTCATAAATGACTTATGAAATCATAGGGCTTTGTCTCCCTTACTCTGGGCTGCTGCTAAGACTCTGGAGTTAGCAAACGTCTTTGGGAGAGTCCCCATTTTAGTTTATAGCTGCCAAGTTTTCTCTGGTTCATTCTTTGCTTTTGGTTCCTGAGACTTTCCTTGATTTTATTGCAAGCTTCAAAAAAAATGTTTGTTGTATTTTGTCAAGCCTGTCCAGCCCTAGTAGTTTTAGGGAAGGATTTTTTTTTCAGATTGTGGAAACATTCATGAAATCAGTAGCTGAACTTATTAAAAAAAATACTTTTTCTCCTTCTGAATCTATAATAAAGAGTCCATTACATAATACTAAGGTAGAAAATATTCTTATGTGGACACTATTCATCAAAATTATTTTTCCAATTAAAATTATTTTCAGGGGCGCCTGGGTGGCACAGCGGTTAAGCGTCTGCCTTCGGCTCAGGGCG
>NW_023202144.1:711-959 GCF_002007445.2 Ailuropoda melanoleuca
TTATTTTCAATTATAAAGCTTCTTTTGATTTAGATAAAGTGATACATTTTTATGAAAAAGTTAGACCTCATTTTAATGTTATGTAAGGGAATGGAAAATATTAGTTTATTGCTAAAACATTAAAATACCAAACTTTGGCAATAAAACTAATGAATTTAAAGGGAAAACCTTAATTTCACAATATTTAGTTTCTATGGTAAAATGTACCATTCCAGAAGGCAACATATGCACATTAAAAAAAATAATTC
>NW_023202145.1:0-203 GCF_002007445.2 Ailuropoda melanoleuca
GGGTTGCTCAGGAGGACTGGGGGTGTGCGGGGTTGGCCGAGCAGGGGGCAGAGGGACCGGGAACGCTCCAGAAGATATAACGCTCAGTTATATCTTTTTGTGGTTCCATGTGTCACTGTGACCGCGCATTGGCCAGACTGGAAAGGACAGGGTGGGAGAGGGCGGTGTCACGGAAGAGTTGAACAGGCACCAGGAAAAAGCAA
>NW_023202145.1:296-757 GCF_002007445.2 Ailuropoda melanoleuca
CATGACAGCTCTGGGCAAAACTGTGTCACCAACCTCCCACCCTCTGGCTCACTCACCTCAGGCCTGGCCAGACCCAGACCACCAGGGAAGCCCACCATCCTTGCAGTGAGAGACCAAGGGCTGTAAGTCCGTCTGAGCTGGCCAGGCCTCTGGGGTTCCCCACACACACCCCTGATGGTAGTGAAGGAAACCCAGCTGGAATCTGAGCTATGCTGTCTGCTCATCTCACTGTCACTGAGAGGAAATGGATTCTACCCACGAGACATACCGTACATTGACACTCTAAAAAACACGTTTTCTTAGGGACTTTCATGCCAAACTGTCTGCTGCAAGGCAAAAGGTCAGTAACGAGATTTTCTTCAATACAATTTCATCGTACATGCTTATAGGAGTCCCTGAAGCTGGTTGTGTATGACATGAGGTATGCAGTTTGCCATTTCCTTCAAGTCTGAGCTACGGAG
>NW_023202145.1:1010-1176 GCF_002007445.2 Ailuropoda melanoleuca
AGTGGCCACCTTCCCTACCTGTAGGAAGCAAGCCATGCCTGACAGGAGGGTGCCACAGCTGGACCTGGTCCCTCCATGTGGGCTGCCCTTGTGATTAGCAGAGGATGTGCTGAGCTGGGTGGGGTGCAGCGGGGAGTTGGGCAGCTGGCCACAGAGGTCACCTGCC
>NW_023202146.1:0-1744 GCF_002007445.2 Ailuropoda melanoleuca
TTATTACGTCCTCATAAAGGGTAGCACTGGTAGGATACAGTCTTGGGGAATTATAGATACTGCAGAGACCCACCACACTGAAAAAGGTCCTTAAAGCTCTTACATGTCATCCCTGTCTTCTGAAAGAACACACCTTACCTCAAATGTAAAAATGGGAATTTCATTTGTCTTCTAAAGGTAATCAGCAAATGACTGGAGGGGAAACTTCTGGCAGATGAATAAGCAGATCCTTGGTGTACTGGGTTCTGGTTAGGAGCATGCAAGTACCATTTACATTTAGTAATCTTGACCAAAAAAAAAAAAAAGTAAAATTGTCATAGTCCAAGTGAAGATTCTCATTTTCTCATTATTTATAGAATGTTTTGGCCCATAAGGATTCTTGAAGTATTCTAATTGCTGCTGAGAAAGTATGTGAACTGATTCTGTGCTGTTACTCAGTGAGTAAATACAAAGCAATTATTTTTATTCCAAGTGACATTGACTTGTACTATGTGGTCATGAATCTTTCTCAGACAATAAAATAAGAACCCTACTAACCTTTACACTTTTGTCTGGAAGCTCAGTTGAGCTCTAGAGATCCTTTTACAGACTTAGTAAGCTGTTGAACCTTATGCTTCTGTGAATGAAAATGACAAGATTGATGTATTTCAAAGAATGTTGTCAGAGCGTAAAGATATATGTGCATCTACACACCTGTGCATGTAGGTGCGTGTATGTGTGCATATAATGTGCCCTCTCTTCTTTAAAACATGACAGGAAATATTAGTCATTTTTGAGTATATGCAAGAACAATAATTAAAAAAATCCTAGCTGAAAGGAATAGTTTTCTTTTTTTCCAGAAAAGTAAAGCAAGTATCTGAAAACTGAGCCTGTAATAGAATTGCTTTTTTAAACAGAATCATAGCGTAATTACTGAAGGGCTTTAATATATTTTATACTGTTCTGTTAGAACTTTCTAATTTTTTTACGCTTTAGAAGATTTTACTGCAATCAACTCAGAACAGGGGTCACAGTCCACACATTTGACAAATAAGTACAAAAGTAATAATACTGAATGGAAAATGCTTGCAACTACATTCCACAGAATAATGCAGGACCACCCTTAACCCTTACTTTAGTTATGCTGATTTATCACCTAATCCATCCAAGATTCAATAGATAAAGAATTCAGTAATGTACACCACAAAACTACCTACTCCCATGAAAAAGTGTTTATTTTTACAGGTTCATAGAATCTTTTGGATCTTTTTATTCCCTAGCCTTTTTAGTAGAAGTGAAGTGAATAAACATACCTATCCTGTCTAAGAATTTGTAGTTGAATATTTGCATGGTTAGTATTAAAATACAGTTGATTATATATCTCAAGTAAAATGTACTTCAAAGAGCTCTTTGCCATCCACCAAAAAGAGGAAATGCCATTATAAGGAATTAATTATATTTAAGTAAAAGCTTTCAGGAAAAATTTAAAATACTAATGATGAAAAAATTAAATATCTGTATTTCAACATTCCGTTTCTTTTCTAAAAAGTCAGTCTCTGCTGTCCTATACGTCTAATTTGGACTAGTTCTATTTGGACTATTTATGCTGGGAATTTTAAACTTAAGTGCGGGTAAAAGGCTGTATCAATATTTATTATGCCAGAGGGGTGCCTGGGTGGCGCAGTCGTTAAGCTTCTGCCTTCGGCTCAGGGCGTGATCCTGGCGTTCTGGGATTGAGCCCCACATCAGGCTCCTCTGCTAGGAG
>NW_023202147.1:0-638 GCF_002007445.2 Ailuropoda melanoleuca
GAGCCCCTTCCTCCTGAGATATTTTAATGCATTTATCTAAGATTCTTACTATGTATTGACCTCCTGGTCCATGAGTTTTGTTTTTATTTTTGTTTTTTGTTTTTTTTTAGTTTTTTTTTTAAGATTTTTTAATTTATTTATGTGACAGAGAGACAGCCAGCGAGAGAGGGAACAGAGGCAGGGGGAGTGGGAGAGGGAGAAGCAGGCTCACAGCAGAGGAGCCTGACGTGGGGTTCGATCCCAGAACGCCGGGATCACGCCCTGAGCCGAAGGCAGATGCTTAACCGCTGTGCCACCCAGGCGCCCCCGAAGATTGGATTTTCTAATTTTGTACACACATCGCCTGTATTCCGAGCCATCTTTCTAATTGAAGGTTTAGAGAACGGGACGCTGAGGCGCGGTCCCAGGCCCTTCTCCAGCGGCCTCTCNATTCAGTTCACTGAAACACACACAGTCATGTAACCACCACTGCAGGTCAGATCCAGAACATTCCTACCATTGTCTGGAATTTTACCTCCTGCTTATGCCTTGCTGTCACTCTCTCCCTGATCACTCCTAGTCTCCGTAGTCACTGATGTGCTCTCTGCCCCCATGATTCTTTGAAAATTAAAGGCTGGGGCGAGATACACCTCGCAAAC
>NW_023202148.1:0-197 GCF_002007445.2 Ailuropoda melanoleuca
AAGTCTGTCTGGTTAGGAGCGCCTGGGTGGCATAGTGGTTAAGCGTCTGCCTTCGGCTCAGGGCGTGATCCTGGTGTTGTGGGATGGAGCCCCACATCAGGCTCCTCTGCTATGAGCCTGCTGCTTCCTCTCCCACTCCCCCTGCTTGTGTTCCCTCTCTCGCTGGCTGTCTCTATCTCTGTCGAATAAATAAAATC
>NW_023202148.1:258-1786 GCF_002007445.2 Ailuropoda melanoleuca
AAAAAAAAAAAAAAGAAGTCTGTCTGGTGAAACTGGGTTTCAATTGTGGGTTCCTTCTTCCTGTGAAAATTTTTCAGTACTTTTAGAATCATGAAATCTGAACTTGGAAGCTGAAAAAAACCTTAGAGGTCTTCTAACCCAGTCCTTTCATTTCTTAGCCAGGGAAGGCCTAAAGAGTCCAGTGCCTGAACCATGCTGACTCAGCTTAATAGTGTACTTGTCACTGTGCCAAGCCACCCCAAGGGACCTCCCACATCATCCAGCCCTGGCCAGGGCTCTACTAGGTAAGGAGTCGTGTGGTCTGAACATCGGGGAGTCTGGGGCTCTCTGGTGGTAGGCAGGAGTCAGTGCAGCCCCAGGAATGGCTCTGAGAGTAGGGGCTGGTCTCTGGGTGGGCTGGTGGGCTTAGGCTTGTGTCAGGAACTTGAGCAAACTGGTGTATTTGTGTCCACCCTGCTCCCCTTCCCCCAAACCTTTATAATTTAGGATCAGTATGGAGTCCATATCTTCTGAAATCTGTAACGCAAAGTCAAGAAATAATGAAGATGATGGAGAGGTACATTTAAAATGGAAAAGTGAGTAAAGAGTCATAGGTTCTGTTGGGCCAAATGAAATTTAAAGTATATTTCTAACCTGCTTGTTACCTCTAAGTACACAGCCCATATTGCACAGCCTCCCACGTTCTTTTTTTCTGTTGGATCATTCTAGTTTAAAAGCAAGGCCTTTCTGATTACAAATTGCAGAAAGGAAATGCTTTTTTCTTTCGTCGTCTTCTCCTTCTCCTCCTCCTCCCCCTTCTGCTCCTCTTCCTTCTTCTTCTCTTCCTTCTTCTTCTCCTTCTTCTCCTTCTTTGTTTTTTGGTTTACCACGTAGGAAAGATAAGCTTTTATTAAGATGGGTCTTTTAACATTGTTTAAATGAACATGTTTTGTGTTAGTAGTCCAAAGAAAAGAGACTGTTAAGCCTGCCACTGTGTATACTGTTCTGTTCAGTGATTTATTTTTCTGGGAAAAACTTTTTTCATTTCTAGGCTTTATAGGAAATATTTCCATTATATATACACACACACACACACACACACACACACACACACATATTATATAAAGTGTAGCAAAACAATACACAGTGGAATTTTCTTTTTTTAAGATTTGATTTTATTTATTTGACAGAGAGAGAGACAGCTAGTGAGAGAGGGAACACAAGCTGGGGGAGTGGGAGAGGAAGAAGCAGGCTCCCACCAGAGCAGGGAGCCTGATGTGGGGCTCCATCCCAGGACCCTGAGATCATGACCCGGGCTGAAGGCAGACGCTTAACGACAGTGACGCCCCCACAGTGGAAATTTAATGTGTAACATTCATTATGAAAGTAGAGAGTGTGAAGTGTCACTTTTGCATATCCTTTGGGCACTTCCTTTTGTATCAGTTTTAGAAGCTTAAAAGGATACAGTGTCTATGTTTTTTTAATGCTAATGTTAAATGACATAAGCAAAAGTATAGAACATTTGGAATGAAGACATGCTTATGCAGAT
>NW_023202155.1:0-1031 GCF_002007445.2 Ailuropoda melanoleuca
AGATTTATTCTCTAGCTTATCTCCATGACTCTAGTCTGTGTCCCTTCCACCCATTTCCAGTCTACTGTAAACAAAACTCTGATCATTCTACTTTTCTTTTCAAAAAATCAGTGGTTTTGATTAGTATAAGCTGGAGTCACCTGAGAAGATTCCTGGAAGGCATGAAATTGAACTGTTAAAGTTGTATGAGTTTTTTGATAGAGGAATAAAAGACAGAGATATTTTAGTGGTGGAGAAACAACAAGAAACAAAAACAGGAGATGTAATTGGTAATAAAGCATCATCCTAATCTGGGATAATAACTATTGGATAGTGGGAAATAAGGTTGGACAGGGTAAGGGCAAGATTGTAGGATCTTTGAAAATTTGAAAGAGAAACATATTTAGCATATGTTTCTGAATCACTTAAATCTTAGATAGTTTAAGAGATAGAAAGGATCTTAGAGATCAGATAGTCATTTGTGCATTTTATAAATGATAGCAAATTTATGACTTGCCCTTGATCATATTAGTTAATAGCAAGATCCAAAGTAGACTTCTCACTTAACTGCCTAGGTAGCTTGGCAAGGTAGTATGAAAGCAGCCAGATAATACTTAAACTAATGAGTGTGGCTGTATTCCAATAAAACTACCAAAACAGATTGCAGGTCTGATATGGCTTGTGGGCAATCATTTGCCAACCTGTTGTAGAGTATTATTACTAACAAGCGTCCTAGTATATTTTTCTCCTTTTGTGTTAGTTTTAGAACTAAGACATTTAAAAGAACAAAAACATAAAAAAAAACCACCTTAACTTTTATTTAAAACGCCCTCAGATGGGGGCGCCTGGGTAGCGCAGTCGTTAAGCGTCTGCCTTTGGCTCAGGGGCGTGATCCCAGCGTTATGGGATCGAGTCCCACGTCGGGCTCCTCTGCCTACATCGGGCTCCTCTGCCTACATCGGGCTCCTCTGCTGGGAGCCGGCTTCTTCCTCTCCCACTCCCCTGCTGTGTTCCCTCTCTCACTGGCTATCTCTCTGTCAAATAAATAAAAT
>NW_023202156.1:0-2157 GCF_002007445.2 Ailuropoda melanoleuca
TCAGAAGGGGGAATGAAACATGAGAGACTATGGACTATGAGAAACAAACTGAGGGCTTCAGAGGGAAGGGGGGTGGAGGAATGGGATAGACTGGTGATGGGTAGTAAGGAGGGCACGTATTGCACGGTGCACTGGGTGTTATATGCGACTAATGAATCATCGAACTTTACATCAGAAACCAGGGATGTACTGTATGGTGACTAACATAATATAATAAAAAAACATTTTAAAAAAATAAATAAATAAANAAAAGGAAGTGCAGGTTAGAATAAGCCTGATACATCCTCCAGCTCCAAGACCCCTCTTCCTAGGTGAAGAGCCCAACATACTCTGATTCTCTTTGACTCTCCCTCTTTTAAAGACAATTCCCATTAAAAAAAAAAAAACAATTCTAACGCTCATCACTTCTAGCTCAAGTGGACATTGCTGACGTTGGCTTCCAGTCCTGCTGGAAGCTGGCCAAGCTTATTTATCCTTTTGTTCCTTTTGCAGCTTTCGAGTATCCCTGTGAGGCCCTGGATCCCATGTAAGAGACGCAGTTTCTTTAAAACCCTAGTGCTTGAAAAATGTTTTGTGAAAGCGTACCCCAGAAAGGGCATCCGGGTCCTCTTTAGATATTTATGCGTTAGCAAGCAAAAAGCAGGATTTTTTACATGATTTAATTTGTCTTTTTTTCCTCGTGTGCTTCCAAGTTCAAATCCGGCAGGACTGAATCCATAAATAACGCAGTGTAAGCAACCCATAAATGCTCTCCAGCACTCCCCGAGTCAGGCCAAGCCCTAAGCAGCTCTAGACCCGAGAAGGCGAGAACCCAGTCACCAGACACCTGTTATGCTACTCCTATGGCCAAAGATTCCACTTCTCTTTATACTTATTTTTTTTTACTCTTACATGAACCAGATTTAAAGACGGTAGTCATACAGTAAGTTTCAGAGGCCCTAACTCTGACCTTAATGGTTAAATGAAGTGCAGGATCCAGTAAGTCTGTTTCATGGCATTATGATAAATACGGCCTTTGGAAAGTCTTTTACTGTGTTATTGAACTTGTGTCAGGAAGAAAATGTCAAAATACTAAAAACGGACTGACGTTAACAATCTGGCCTCCAAGTCCACGAGAAGTTTATTCAGTCTCCTCATTTGATATACACAGAGGTGATCTCACACCGTCACATGGTAGTGGGAGCAAAGTAATAGGAAAACAATCAGATGGGCTGCACAGAAGGCCCAGACCTTGTGAGTGTGTGACATAGCAAGTGGTCCTGCGTGGTGCGGAGGGCTGACTATGCGCTCCATCTGCTCAAATGTCCCCCAAGATCAACGATTTCCAGGTTTTGTTATTTTTATCAATTCCCAGTACAACTGTATGAATCCCATCTAGCTGGTTTAGCTTCCTTAACACGTGTGGAGCTGGAAGAATAGCCAAAGAACCTTCCGTCAAAGACTTTTCAAAATTTGTTCTTCAAATTGCTAATGTACCTTGCAGATATTCCATGGGCCTCCAGAAGACTGAGGTGGAGGCTGAGGGGAAGCTACCAGGAGTCAGGGCCCAGGCTCCAAGCCTCAGCTCTAACAAGAGACATTGCATTTTTATTTGCTAATTATATCAGGGTGCTGAATTCAGATCATTTTGAAAAAATGCTTTTAAAATATTATACTCCCTAACCCCCGTTGCGAAGCTCAAATGTACCGAAGGGCTGAGAATTGCCCACGATTATACAATTAATTAGTGGCAAAGCACAATGGAATCGTACTCCTCTGAGTCTCAATGTACTTTGCAGATTTTGAAATTTCAATCATGATTTCAGGTTTCAAAACTCTCTGAGTAAGCTCTCAGATACTTTTTTGCAGTAGTGTGTGAATCTATGCTATGAGTTTACTGGAAAAAATTCCATAAAGATTCATGTTGTTTTAATTCATACTCAACTGACAAATCCCTGTAATTACCAAGCTACTTTACTTTACAAAGCCTGCAGGCCCAGACCTAGATGAAATTCTCCAATTTGGAATCCATCTGAGCTTTTATATAATTTACTCCAGGGATGGATAAAGGTTTAGTTAACATACCAATACTGATCGATTGGTATGGACTAACTGAGAAAGATCCTGGGGATACCACTGACTACAGAAAAAAATGCAGCAATGATTAGGATTTCTGCC
>NW_023202157.1:0-1247 GCF_002007445.2 Ailuropoda melanoleuca
AGGATGTGGCGAGGGTTCACCCCCATGACCTCTTCCTTTGCAGGATGTGGTGGCCACACCAATGTCTTTCTCCCACACGTTCTCTGCAACATGACCTCACCTTTCCCCTTGAATCTGGGTGAATGTGAAGTCACTTAGGAGCAATAGAATGTGTGAAGCAACCTGAAGCTTAGCACAGAAAAGGCAATGAGGTTCCCGCTTCCTTGGTGGCTTTGACATAGGGTAGCTGTGGACCCTTTGCTGAGATGGCTTCTCTGGGACTCTGGGAGCCTCTTCTGCCGAGTGAGTGATGGCTAGATGACAGTTGTGATCGGCTTCACTAGCACTCACCAGAACTTCCATGCCACTCCCCCAAACACAAGACATCAAGGACCTTTTACTCTGTGTTCCTGAAGGTCTGTGACGGAGAGACCCTTTCCATTAAGCCCAACCTTTGTGGTATGAAGCCATTGACCTTTGGGGGAGGGGGGTTTGTTCCTGCAGCATGAAGTAACTATCCGGACTGACGCAACGATAAAAACCAATAATAGTAACAAAGATTTCTCATTTTATTGTTGAGAGTCTGGGTCATTGTGGGTATTCAATTAAATGCTAGCTCTTACTGCAGTACCAGTTCCCCATCTTAGGTGGATTTCCCCAAAGCACACGCTGAGACAAAGATCTCAGTAAGATCTTTGCAAGGAGTGTATCTGGAAAGTGAGTCCAAAGAGCACACATAGGGGAATGGAAATGAGATGGGTAAGAAAAGGGGGTCCAGTTATAGTGTGTAGGGACCAGCCAGTTTCTGCTGTGCTCAGTTGGAGTTCAGTTCTTCCAGGGACCTCTGGGAGACCACTCAATGCGCGTCAGGTTGTTCCAACCTGGAGGGGCAAGGAGCTGGGAATTTTCCCCTCAGCGCCCATCGGTCATTAGCTGAGGGCAGCTCCTGGGGGTGTAGGGCCCAGGGGCTAGCGTGGAGAAGCAGGACGCAGGTGCAGGGGAGGCATCTGCTTCTGCAGTCAGGAGGTGGGGCTCTGCGTGTGGGTGCACGCAGACCTGAACTAGACCCCAGTCCCCTGACTTCCTGACTAGCCTGGATTGCCCACACTCTGGGTGAAAGAAGTGCACACTGGCACGGGCCCCAGGGGCCCAACACTGAGCGCTGGGCGGGAAAGACTGTCTGGCATGCACCTGCCAGAGTGACTGTGACCATGCAGACTTCAAGTGAGCCGCGTGCACCAGCCCGGCCCCGGCCGCCAAGCCTCGCT
>NW_023202158.1:0-951 GCF_002007445.2 Ailuropoda melanoleuca
CTTGATAGACCAGGTTAGAAGAATAGGTACAGCTTTCTAGAGCTGCATTATGAGATGAGAATAAGGTCTCTGGGCCATTGTTCAGAAAGGCAGGATGCATTTCTTCACTCGGCAAGTATTTATTGAGCAGCCAGCATGGTCCAGGCTGTGCTGAGTGATAGCAATGTAAGGACAGGACACTGTCTCTTGTCTTGAGGAACTTTGTGTGTCCTGCGGGGACATCATGCTGGAAGAGAAGATTGTTCCCAGTGTGGGGAGCATGCTGAAGGAGGGCCCAAGGACTCTCAGCACATCTGTATGCAGTAAAACCTGCACATCTGAGTGCCTGTGTTAATTTGATAGGTTCTAGCTCTGTCCTGAATGCTATTGCTGGAAAGAGGAAAGGTTTTTGTTAAAGGTGTCCCTATGTACAGAGGGAACAGCAAAGTCACCTGGCCCCGAGCTTGGCGTCTTATTAACCAGGTAACTTTGGGCAAGACTGAACGCCTGCAAGCCCATGTTATCAACATGAATGGGCTTAATAACAGTCAACTCCCAGGGTTCCGGGCACGACGTGAGAGGCGATACGCCGAGGGTATTGTGAACTGCAAGTGTCTACAGCTCAGTGATGTCATTACCACTTTCCAGAAAGGCAGACGAGTCCTGCAGCCTTCACTCGAGAAACACATATGATCTCGCCATACGCCACACCCACTTGAAGTCNCTGTGCTATGAATGGTGTATCCTCAGATTGTGCAGTATACAACCTACACACCTGCTCCAGCCACCTTTCAAGGGCCATATCTCCAACACAGCACAGCACCTGGCAATTAGTGGCTGCTTAACAATACCCGATTAGTGGGGCACCTGGGTGGCGCAGTCGTTGAGCGTCTGCCTTTGCCTCAGGGCGTGATCCCAGCGTTGTGGGATCGAGCCCCACATCGGGCTCCTCCGCTGTGAGCCTGCTTCTTC
>NW_023202159.1:0-962 GCF_002007445.2 Ailuropoda melanoleuca
GCATGGCTGAAAATGGGCTCTCAGTCTTTGAGATTTTGGTGGGACTTCAGGGGTCCCTACACAGGAGCAGCGTAAAGCAGTTCCTGCAGCAGCCAGCTCTCTGTCCAGCAAGAGGGGAGCTTAACTGGGCACTAAGGTGGTCTCTACCCAAATGGGCCATCTAACCGCACGCGTGTAAAGCAAACACCTCTTCCCAAATGCCCGCTTCCGTTAAGTACTTTCATGGGGCTGATGAGGCTCCACGGAATGAAAAGTTTTAAGCATCTTTTTACCTTTTGGATTCACTGCAACCTGTCTGAGGGGTGTGGGCAACGTCCCCAAACACATGCTGTCGGAGACACGGCCACGAGTAAAGGCAGGGTTTGAGACAGAACAGTCCAGGAAGGAGAGGGGGGTCAGGCAAGCTTCCCCAAAGCCAGCGCAAAGCCCTAAGAACTGGAAACATGATTTTTCCCCAGCTAGATGTAATGCAGCACCGTCCTCAATCGTTAGTCATTAGTGGGTATTTTGGTTACAGTCCTAACCCTACCCGGCCAGACCCAACTCCCATAGGGGAGGGACCCTGTCTTCTGTATCACATACCCTCCCTCAGCTAGTTAAGGGCCGGGTAGCTGGTAAGCAGCGAGAGCACTGTGGGATGACCAGGTGGGCCCTGCACGTGGGCAAAAACGGACAACTTTCACCTGCTTCCCTGGCCAGGTGTGTGGCCTCCAGTGGAGTGGTTGTGGGGAGTGAATTCAGATGACCAGGGTCCTACTGGGTGCATAGCACAAAGGAATGTCTGGGGAGCCCACACCACAAGTCCCGGATGGCCCAGGGGCCTGGGTGGGCTCAGGTACGAGTTGCCCTGTAAGGAACTGTTAGCAATTTGCGCAACCGGAGGTGTCTAGCGGCAGGTGACAAGTAGCACCGGAGATGACCAGGAATATTAGAACAGCGGGCTCTGAAAAGGACGAGATTTC
>NW_023202160.1:0-629 GCF_002007445.2 Ailuropoda melanoleuca
CAGGGACAAGTTAGTGGAGGTATCAGCTCTTAGGAAGATGATATGTGTCCAGGCAGAACACAGGCCTCCCCTGGGGGGAGCAGTTTCTAAAACTCCCAATGTGTTCTCAGACACTGGGGAAGGGAGGAAGCGGGCGGGGAAGGCATGTGGCAGCAAGGTGGGGAGCAAGGAAGCTTAAGAAAAACCCACATCCAAGTGGTGGAAAGTCGCTTCTTTTCTGCACAAAATCCCACTGACCCCCCTGCATTCCTTCCCAAAGTCAGCGATGGGAATCGCGGCTGGAAACAATGAGCTGGATNCGGCTGGAAACAATGAGCTGGATCTTGAGCGATCCCTGCCTCACGGCTCCCAGCAGACGCTGAGTTGCGTGCACGTGAGGAGGCCACGTGAGCAGTCAGGCCTGGCCTCCGCGGCGGAGCCCCCCAAACCCGCCTCCCAGAGAGCTCGGGGCAAAGGCATCCCAGAGAAGGGTTGGAAGTCAAGAAGCCTGTGGATTACCTTTCCTCCACACATCTCTACAAGAATGGAGAGGCCCTTCCTTCTTCCAGAGATTATGAGAGCCCAGCGGTCACTGAGGCCCTGTGCTCCCCTCAAGTTTTCCCTGACTCTGGGCTTGCAGAGGAGAGCAG
>NW_023202161.1:0-647 GCF_002007445.2 Ailuropoda melanoleuca
CATCTGATTTTTTTCTAACTGTTTGCACTTATATACGCCATACGGATTTTTCCACAAGATTTTCAAATTTCGTTAGAGTTAAATAATACTAAATAAATATTATTCTAAACGTTGACTTTCTTATTTCCTTTTTTTTTTTTTACACCAAGAGCAGTGGTTCTAATCATAGTCTAGTCTCAATGATGAGAAATAAGAAATAAGCATTAAATTCTTGAAATACTGTATTCACCACTATTTACTTCTTTCTTGTGATGCTTACATCAGTTCAGCAAGTTAGATATGGTAATATGCATCATTCTTGTTTTAAGATAAAAATACAGAGGCACGGAGAGGTTACATGACGGGTCTCAACTNAATGACGGGTCTCAACTGATGTACTGTCTAAGCAAAGACTAAAGGAGGCTCTTCTTCTTACGTGGTCAGATAGCAGGTCTGGACGTGCTTCTTTTACATGAATGCTGAAAATGAGGAAACTAACTATGCTCTATGTTAATCTGTGTCATCTTTAAAATGTTTATATTGTATACATGTGTGATAGGCAGAATTTTGGCCCCCGTGGTCTTTGTCCCCTTGTGTTAACGCCTGCGAATTTATTACGTTACATGGCAAAAGAGACGTTACAAATATAATTAAAGTGACAGAACTGT
>NW_023202163.1:0-1172 GCF_002007445.2 Ailuropoda melanoleuca
GAGAACGAAAGAGTTCAGATTGGGAAGAGGTTCAGAAGACCACCCACGCTGTTTCTGGGTACCCACAAAGTGGCTTTGCTGATCATGAGAAAGATGGAAAGAAGCTGCCTGTAAACTGTGTAAAAATACTATAGGAAAAAAGAATAGACCTAGATTCATTCTGAGTATACATCCTCCACAACAAATGCCCTATACTCTAAAATAAGTTAAAGAGAAAAGGAATTGATGAAGGAAGAAAGCAAAGACAAAATAAGACAATACAGTAAGAAAAAAATAGAGTTGAGGCAACAAGTTTCATAAATTAGAAACAGCAAAGAACGAAAAATACATAGCTGAAAACTGACTTGCTGACAGGGAAAGCTTGAGATAATTCAGTCAAATACTGAGCATCAGCTACATGCTGGACACTGTTCTGGCTTGGTAATGGGGGGAAAAAAAGACAAATTTCCTCTCACGGAGCTTATGTTCTAGTTGGTGTTGGGAACACGGGTGACACATGGTAATAAATGCTATGAAGAAAAAGGAGACAGGAGGGGGGAGGGAAAGAGTGACAAACATCAGTTTTCCTGTGGTTATGGAAAGGTCTCTGATACAGTGGTAGTTTCATAAGAGAGATAATCAGAGTAAATGCTGATGGAAAAGGATAGAGATGGGAGTGGACATTGTTGGTCCAACATAATTGGTACAGAAGGCTATGTTGGCACAGAAGGAAAAAAAAATCAAAGATATAAAGTTTTCTCTAAATAAGGAAGAACTAAATCTGCAGGTAAAGAGAACACATCATGTTCCAAAAAAATTTGATACAAAATGAGCAACACTGAATCATCTTGGAGAAGTTAAGCCCAAAAAACCCATCATCTTCTAGGGTTCAACTTCTCCACGCCAGTTCAATGTCACACAATAAGTGTGACCTAAGACTTTTTTCCCCAGCCAGTTGTAAAGGCAAAGAATTCTTCAATACACAGTAACTCAGGAATCATACCATGAATCTTTCTTGAAAATAATACTTAACTAAATCCAGTCAACCAAGAGAATCAATGTGAATAGTGCAGTAATGGAGAAAACATAATAAATACATAACTACTCATAAATGATTAATCTATTAAAATATTAATAGTAACAACAATGCGATTTACAGTTATAGAAAAGAATGTAAAGGTGACTTGAAAGAA
>NW_023202165.1:0-783 GCF_002007445.2 Ailuropoda melanoleuca
TGGAACAGGGAGACCAGTAATCCAGGGGGAGAGGAATCCTGAACAAGAAAGCAGATTTCTACTATGGTCTACTGCTGGGCAATGGCCGACCAATCTGAGGACTTTTTCTTTAAAATTTACTCCCCCCGCTGGAGAGGTTAGAGGGTTTTTTTTTGTTTTTTGTCTTTTAAAAGATTTTATTCATCTGAGAAAGCATATACCAACAGGGGGGAGAGCAGAGGCAGAGAGAGAAGCAGACTCCCCACTGAGCAGGGAGCCCGATGTGGGGCTCAATCCCAGGACCCCGAGATCATGACCCCAGTCAAAGACACTTCACCAGCTGAGCCACCCAGGGGACCCTGAGGTTGGGGTTTTAAAGTTGTGCACCTGGCGTCAGCTGTTGGCGTATCCTCTGTCTCCTTACTGGTAGCACCTGAGATTCCATGAGGGCTTGTGTCTGTTGGTGACTGATTCCTCAGGGTNACTGATTCCTCAGGGTGTCCCAGGAGATGGAAGGGAGACATGGAGCCCCAGACTCCATGCAAAGTGCGGGAGCCTGGTCAGGGGAGCCTCCGGGATTCTGCTGCAAAGCTGGGGGCTGTACGGCCAGATCCAGCTAGTGTGGGGGCAATGGCCCTATGGACAA
Organism: Ailuropoda melanoleuca; assembly: GCF_002007445.2. Lineage (NCBI taxonomy): Eukaryota > Metazoa > Chordata > Mammalia > Carnivora > Ursidae > Ailuropoda > Ailuropoda melanoleuca. The sequence goes on from NW_023202165.1 coordinate 626, forward strand.
GAGTTCCATTGGAGCTTGACTCTCATTCACCGCTCTTCCTGCCCCGGGGCTGTCGGTGCTGCTGCTGTTGCCCTTGGGAGCTGCAGTCCTGAGCCCTGGAGGTGAGCCTGCCCAGCTGGCCCAGGAGTGATGGACGGCATGCCAGTTTGGGTCTGGGT
>NW_023202166.1:0-653 GCF_002007445.2 Ailuropoda melanoleuca
TAAAACTGAATCCTGAAGGCTTCTTGGGGGCTTATGGCCACTACGTGCACCACATCACAACCAGCGGAGGACAGACTGGCTGTGTCAATGCTTCACCAACCCCTGCCACCAGGCACAGAGTGCTTGGTTCTTGTAGGGCAGATCCACACAAAGATGACAATTGCTTGGCCTCAGAGTTGGTTTGTGTTACCAGATAAGTGTAGGCTTAGAGAGTTGTCAAAAGACAACTAAAAAAAAAAAAAACCAAATAAAAAAGGAATGGTGATTTTTTATAAAGTGGGTTTGGTGGAACAACTTGACAAAGGCCAGGTCAGACCACACCCCTTCCAGACCCTAGTCTTACTAAATTGGAGATCCGTGGGTCCAGGACCATTCAGAAGTTTCACAGGCTTCTAAAATGATTTTGCACCNTCTAAAATGATTTTGCACCTGAGCTAGGCATCCAAGTGCCCACGACTTAGTACTGTTTTCACATTAGGGACCTGCGTGCTTTGAGTGATGTTGCCCTTTGCTGGAGTTCTCAGCCCGCGGCTCTTCCTCCCAGTTACACCCAACCCCACTGATCAGTGGCTTCACTTCACACTGAGAAATTCCATAATCCATGTGCTAGATGCAAAGTAGACAGATCTTTAAGAAATCGCAGGATGTGGGAA
>NW_023202167.1:0-838 GCF_002007445.2 Ailuropoda melanoleuca
AAACCCTTGGTTACTTGAAATCGGATCTGGTGGGAGTTTGCACCTGGAAACAGGTAAACAATGCAAGTTAAAGTTTTGTTTGTTTGCTTTGTTTTGTTTCGTTTCTTCCAGAGACCAGATTTACCAGAACACCACTGCATGATGTATATACATTTATAAAAATTTATTGTATACTTAAACATTGTATATTTTCTTCAGTGTAGATTTTATAGTTGGGAGTTTGATATGCATAATTGTAGAGCTCTGCTTTCATATAAGAAATAAACTATATATGCAAATATTTCAGTTCAGTTTATATTTGGTTGTTTTGTATGTGTGTATTATTTTTGTTTTCTTTTAACAAAAATGGATTCTACTACCTAGTAGTATTATAAAATATGTGCTCTGAAATCACACTATCTGGGTTTGAATCTCATCACCATACCTTACTACTCTTAGTTATAGCTATTTATGTCCACCCCCAGCCCTCAAATTCATTCATAAAATCCTAATCCTCAAAGTAATGGGTGGGGCCTTTGGGAGATGATTGGTCATGAGGGTGAATGGGATTAGTGCCCTAAAAAAGGGACCCCAGAGAGCTCCCTTGCCTCTTTCGCCATGTGAGGCACAGCAAGAAGACAGCCATCTATAAACCAGACATCAAATCCACTGGCACCTTGACCTTAGACTTCCCAACTTCCAGAATGTGAGAAATAATTTTTGTTTTTTACAATCCCCCCAATCTGTGGTAGTCTGTTAGAAATACCCAAACAAAGACAACAGCTTAAATAAGTATAAATGTAGATAGAAATACCAGTTACTTCACAAGGTTGTTATGGAAACCAAATAGCATAATACA
>NW_023202168.1:0-1500 GCF_002007445.2 Ailuropoda melanoleuca
CAAACAAACAAAACAAAAAAACAAAACATTTCCCTAGAGTTGAGTATGGTGACAGTTAACATTCAATGATAGGAGAACTCTTTAGAGAAGCCTAAGAGGGATTTCAAATTAAGAACTCCTGGATCCATGCAAATGTTAAGCCAGAAGTACTTGTTTTAAGCCAGAAGTACTTGGGAGAAAACAGGCACACCTAGCTATTCAGGTTATTTTCTGTCAGAAGGGATGCTGGAATAAGCATTCCTTAAGGGTCCACTGTGTACCTGGGACCATGGTAGGTATATTTATCCATGCCACCATATTAACCCTTACAACACCAGTCCAAAGGTGGCTCTAGTCTTGCTATTTTCAGTGAGGAAGCAGAGGGCCAGAGAAGGCCAAGAAAGTCTCCAAATTCCCATGCAATGGAGCCTGGCTTCAATCCCCAATCTTGCTACCTTCAAAACTTAATTGATTACCACTGCAAGATATTAGGTTATTTTAACTAGTCTTCTCAGGCCTTAACCCAAAGGTATAGTTCATTAACATAAGCAATCTCAGGCCATGGCTGGTGTTTCGGCATATCCCACTAAAGGGCAAACAAGGTCACTGGATATGTTATTGAATGACTTTATCAAAGGCAGCGATGACAAGTTGTTTGAATTTGTAGATGACAAGAATCTAAGAGGAAAAGTTTGGAAAATACATTAAGTATATATAAAATCCACAAATATAAAATTTAATAGGGATAGATTTTTTAAAACCTTGCAGAGATTTGCAAGAGTAATACAGAGGGAGGAGTAAGCATTTGAAAATGGGGCAAAATTTTTGAGGGTATGGGTCCATGATTCCCACATCCTATAGGAGATTGATGGCCCAGACTAGAAGGGGAGTTACTCATGACTCCCAATCAGGCTATTTGAAAGCAGCAGGAAAAGGGGTAATTCAAAGCAAAAATTCTCTGATTCCCATCTTATAGAGATTAGAACACCCAGGGCAGGTGAGGGAATTTGGAACCAACTGAGACCCTGATCAACCAGTTGAGATCCACATCAACACAGAGGGTCTGTCTATCAAGAATGACATCCCAGGGCTTCGGACAGTTAAAGCGCCCAACTTTTGGTTTTTGGTTCAGGTCTGATCTCAGAGTCGTAAGATCAAGTCCTGCATCGGGTTCTGCTCTCAGCACAGAGTCTGCTTAAGTTCCTCTCTCCCCCACTTGATCTCTTTCTTTCAAATAAATAAATCTTAAAAAAAAGAAAAAAGAAAAAAAGAAAGAAAAAGGAAAGCAAAACATCCCAGGACCCTGGAATGCTCATTTCTTAGCTCCTCATGGAGCCAAGATGATGCTGAATTGCTAGTTCGTTTCAGAAATCTGCTAGGCCACAGGAATGTGAAGATAACACATGTATTCCATATCGCTTAGGATCATAATGCTGAGGGAATCTGGTCATATTGTCTAATTCTTCCCAGGTCAATCTGCAGATGTATGTTCTAGTCAAGAAGGGCCCCTTCTTGGGTCAG
>NW_023202169.1:0-842 GCF_002007445.2 Ailuropoda melanoleuca
CACACTCAGGCTGGAAGTAGTCAGAGAAGGGTTCTCGAAGAATACAACATCAAACTTCATTGAATCTTAAGGAACAGACTCTAGAAGTAGGCCCTTAATAGTGGTCCATGTGATCTTGAATACTTTTGCTTAATATTTAAACTCTCTTAGTCTCAATTTCCACTAAGTTTGTTGTTGGAATTAACACAGGTTAGGTGCCCAAAGTACCCAACATACTGTTTACCAATAGTAAATATTCAATAAAAGTTTGTTCATTTTTACTATTGACTTCTTTTCTCTACCTAGTTCATAAGTAATATTCCTCTCTGAAAATATCTAACTTTGGGGCTGGATCCTACCTTTTGATAGGACACAAATTTAATTATCCCTGAAAAGGACTGCTTTCATTCAGGTACAGCAAAAGATTTGTAACTGCCCATGGAATATTGATAGGGAAGTAGGCAGTAAGACTAGCATGTCACACAATCCAGATGTTCCACTGGTGGTTATATAGTCATTTGTCACTTCCCTTAGCCATAACTTGCCCTGAATTTGAAAGACAATTCCATGCAAAGTTATCTTTTTAAAAGATATTTTTCTCTTAAAAATCCCTTAAATCAGTTACTTTCNAAAGATATTTTTCTCTTAAAAATCCCTTAAATCAGTTACTTTCATGTTTTAAAAATCATGTGCTCTCTATAATGAAATAGTATTTAAATAGATAAAAAAGGGAGTTAAGAAAGCCATCAGGATTTAAGAACAACATGCTACATGGTATTCAAACATATAAGGAAATTACAAGATAAAGACTGTAGGAAAATAATTGACTGATACCCAATTTGATCTCCCATCTTTGCAAATGG
>NW_023202170.1:0-10641 GCF_002007445.2 Ailuropoda melanoleuca
AATCTGCCCTTCAAGTCTGAGGAATTTGGAGGCCGTGAAGAGGGACAGAAAAAACCTTAGAAATGAAGAGGCAGGAACCCCTGCCAGCAGCTGTCAATCAGAGATGAAGATAAGGTTTTCTGACATTAAGTCCAGTGGAAAAATCAGAATCGATCCACAAAATTTGAGCGACACAGTGTTTNATGGGAATCCCTGATCTGAGTCCCACAGAGGAACGCCGCGATCTCGGCTGTGGGAATCCAGAGTTCAGGCCCCCATTCAGAAAGCCCTTGTCTGGGTCCCCAGCCTAAAGCGGGTGCCCCTNCAAAAGTCCTTGTCTGGGTCCCCAGCCTAAAGGGGGTGCCCCTGCAACTGTTTCTGAAAGGCTCCTCATGTCCCCTCATCGCTCTTCCCATTCCAGCCACCATGTGTGGCTCTGGGGACCTCATCGTTTGCTAGGTTCCAGACCGCGTGAGGGCGGGGGCCTTGCCTGGCTGGCTTCCCCAGCTGCCGCCAAGCCCCCCGCCCCCACCCCAACCCAGCGGCTTCTCCTAGGAAAAGGGGGAGAATAACAGGTTAAGAAAGTCCTCTCTTGTCTGCCTCTTTCCTTTGCGGCAGCCTCAGAAATAAACAGAGATTTATTTACAAAGAAATACAAAGGTTTGTGTTTCTGATGGGCTAGGAACCATTAAGTTGATGCCATCCCCAACTTGCCTGCCAGTGATGTGAGAGAGACGATGGTAAAACTGTGACTAGCTTTTGCAACTAAAACACCCCCCCACGCCCACCCCATCCCCAAGCCTGTCGTGGCATCAAGGGACTTGCTCTCTCTAGAGGGTTCTAAAGCTAACAATGGTTTGGTTTATAGCTTTCTTTGAACACGGCTTTGTCCACCAAGATGTTTCTCAACCGCTCAGAAATACGTGAGTACATTCCTTGAACACGCATAATTTAGTTCCCATTGCTGCTTGCTGGTGTGAACTGCCAATGAAAATAAACAAGATTCATCCTTATTTTGAAGCACGTTGCAATATGGGCAAAATTAACGTTGGTAAATAAGACCCTTCTGAAAAAGGATGGGGTTGGTGGAAACTGCTCTGTAGCCTGAAAACTAATTCCGAGGCTGAAAAGACCCAGTCATCAAGACGAGAAGAGCAATTTTCAGGATGGTGGTGCGTCTGCGGATTGGGGCCGGGGCCGGCGTGCCAGGCTCGCTCACAAGTAAGATACAATACTATGCAATTTATTTTTCTCCAGCGTCTTCACACGCAAGTTCAACAAAATGCTAATTACCGACTTTCTATGCAAATATAAACAGAGTATGTGGCACCCAATTCATCAAACGGATGCTATCAGCAGGCATCGTAGGACCACTGGCGATGGGGAGCTCCGTGCGGGCCAGGGAGAGGCCGCCAGGAAGGAGGGCGTCGCATGCCCAGAGGGTTCCTGGGAGGCTGGTCACAGGCACGTGGGGGTGTCCTGGAGGGGACCAGCAATCAGGCCTCGGATGGACATAGGGGATTGATCAGAAGGGAGGGAGGGATGCCAGTCCCGTTTGAGGATGGGTGGGACGCTCGGCAGCTCTGGGGCTGGAGGGGAGGGGTTTCACTCCAGATTCGGAGGCAGACAAGGAACCCTAAAGGTTTGCGGTGGCCACCAGTGGAACATGCGTGTGTCACACTGAAGACGGGAGGTGGGTGGTGTGGGTGTCTTGCGGGGGCGGGGGGACCAGCAGTGGGTGTGTTACAGGGAAAGGGGACCATGGCAGGCCCAAGGCATGTGACAGAGGCCTCCTGGAGGTGGGACGAGCTTCGGGAAGGCCAGAAAGTCAAACCCACACCCGCTCTCCATGCTGCGGAGATCGGAGGAGGAGGAAGGCTGAGGTGTGGACTTCGAACTCACAGTGTTGAAGGACACAGCAAGGGTGACACAGGTGGGATCCTGAAGTCACCACGTGCTGGGTGAGGATGGCAGATGGGGCTCCGTGGTTTAGGAAGGATCGTGCATCCCGGAGAGGCGGGCCAGGCTTCTCACGATGGAAGCAGAAGCCTGACACATGCCCCTAAAGTGAACGCACTGAAAACAAACCAAAACAGAAACCCAATGAGCTGATATTTTCCCTAAGCATCTGCTATTTTTGTTTTTTGTTTTTTTGTTTTTGTTTTTTTTAGGCTCCATGGTCAGGCCCGCGCAGTTCGATGACTGTAATCTTAGCCCGTTGTCATTCTGGAAAATGTGAAGAGGCTCAGAGATTCACAGACGCAAGCCCAGGGGGTGTCAGATCGGCAGGCTCCCCCCGGATGGACATGTCAAAAGCCCTCGACTCTGAAATGGCCGAGAGGCCGGCCAAGCCAGAGCCACTCAAGAGTCAAGGCCAGACTTAGATAATCTCCTCGGGATAATGCTTTTCACCTTCATAAGGAGAAGAATTACGATGCTTTTTCCCTCGTGTCCTCAGCTGATGGCCGGAGAAGAGAGATAATATTTACTATTTTGTCCTTACAAAACGCAGACAGCAGTGCCAACCATATCTTTGAAAAGCAGAGACTTGATACCTTGAGCTGGGGTGGGGGAGGGGAAGGGGGTGTCGTCGGGCCAGGAAAAGTGGGAGATTTCACCTTACATACTTATTTAGCTCCGACCCTGGAAGCTTCTCCCGAAGAGCTCAATGTCACAGCTGCACGACGCGCCGTGGTCCGCCGCGCGGAGAGCCGCTCTGGACGCCTTAACGAGGCATAAGTCGGTAAGTCGGGAGAGCTGGAAGCCGCGGACGAACTGTCAGCCTCGGTTGCTCCGCTGAGTTGAGTCCGAAACGACAGCTTTGCCTGGAGGCTACAAAGCGAGCATTCAGAGACTCAGAAGTGGTCTTTCTTTTATATTTTGCTGAGCTGAAGAGTGTCATTTCTCATCTGGTGTTCCAGAAGCTCGCTTCCCCTCCTCCTCATTAGCCATGGCTGCCCCTCTCCCCAAGAAAAGGAGGCACCCAGATTGCAAGGTGGAGGGGTTCTTCCCACCTGGGGGAGGTGGCCCTTTGGCGACGGGGCGGTCACACCTAATGGGGCGGCTGGAGATGCGGGTTCCTCTCGGGGACCTGAGCGCGCCTGAGCGGGCTACCTTTCCTTCTCTGGAAACACCACTTGACCCTTCGTCCTAATGCAGTGGCATGACAATCCTTGAAGCCCCAGAGAAGAAACCAGGAGCCCTGTCTGCTCTCACTACTTCGGGTCACCCCGGGGGTAGTAAAGATGCTTCCCTTTTCATCTCGAGGAAGCGCGGCTCAGACCCAGCCCTTCCGGCCTCCGAGGGATTCTCCGGCCCATCCCTGGCAGAGGGATTCTCTGGCCGATCCCCGATCCCCGGCAGCGGCGCTCTGAAACAGGTGTGTGCTTTCAGCTGCAGCGTTTTGCTGGGAGCTCAGGAAACCTGCATCCCACTTACTGGCATTGACGGATGATCCTATCGGTTGGGGGAAAACGCTCTGGTCATGCACTGTGTTAGGAAGGAATTTACCGCATAACATTTACTTTCCAGCACAGGGCTGGGAACAGAAGGCCACAGGGGGAGACGGCGTTTCTTCTCCTTGTCAGGCAGCTCCTGGCTTGACCTGCCATTTAGGGCCTAGACATCCAGAAAACACTCAGGGGGTCCAGAGGCATTTCTCCGTGTCGGCAGCTGTGCTGGGGCCGGGAACGGCAGCGAGGTTGTCGGGCTGGGGTGGTTTCAGCAGCTTCCAGCAGAGGCAGGGAGGCTTGGGGGCTTGTGCACTAGGGTCTCAGTGTCTCACCTCCCAGGCTTCCTGGCCCTCCCTGCACAAAGATGCACTATTGCGCCCCAGTCCGAGGCCTGGGGAAGGCGCTGACCGTCAGTGGGGGCTAAGTGCACACTTTAAACACAAAAGACCCACCTGTCTCTGATGCCTTGAGACCCCTCCCTGAGCCTTCTGGCCTCCACCTGCTCTGGGCCTCGGCAGTTTCCACTCCAGGCGGGCCAGTCCCCAGGGAGCCCACACGTTGGTGGGGTTCAAGCTCCGGCAAGCCGCTTAGCCTTGGCCTCTGCCTCTGTGCAATGGGAGCTCAGTGCTGGCACCCAGAAGCCATCGAGGAGCTGGTCATGCAGGGGAAAGTTTTGGGACCTGGAGGAAGCAGGAATGATGTGAGCTGATGGAACGGACGGAGTTCCAGAGTAAGGACGGGAAACCAGAGGCAGCTCCTTGGCAACTAGCCCAGGTCAGGCCAGTTGTAATTGCTACACACGAATGGGGCTCCATGTGGGTCATCGGCCAGGCCAATATTCTGAAGCCAGGGTGTCCCCCACCAAAGCCTGTCCTCTCCCTTTCTAGCTCGTGATCCAGGAGCCCAGGATGTCAGGGTTGGGAACGGAAGCATGCTGAAAGAGTTCCAGGAGGCCACCAGGCACACGGCCGGGTCCGGCCTCCCCACCAGCATCACGAGACCCCTCGGAGGTGGCCGGGTCAGGCCCGATTCGGGAAAGCCCATTCTTTCTCAGTCCACCAGGGGGCCATTTACTAAATCCCCGCGACCAGCAAATTATGTCCTTGCTTGGAAAAATGGCTCCCTGGTGTCTTTTGGGGCCCACTGCTGTTTATTAACCTGTTGGAAGGCCAATAATTCACAGCTTTCAGGGATGGGAATACATCCAGTTTTTGCTTTTCTTGTCTATTGTTTAAGATGGTGAGTGGGAATGCGTCACGGGTCGCCTGTGAGCTCCCCCATTGTGGGAGTTACTGACTGATGAGTGGACCTATGTAGTCGCCCATTCATTCGTGTGATTACAATATGAACATCTCCAGGTAGCCACAATACCTGTTACTAATGTTACAAATGAATTGCTTCGTTCTTTCAAGAAGTGTCTGTTGAATACTACTGTGTGCCCAGCCTGTGCGAGGCTCTGGGAAAACAGTGGTGAAGGAAAACCTGGTGTGGCCCCAACCTCACGGCACTTACAATCCAGTGGGATGAGAGTCAAATAATCATCAGAAATGAACGCAGAGTTGCAAATTGCATTTGAGGGAAGTCACACGCTGCACTCGGCCTGGAGTCAGAGAATTTGACTTGGTCGAGGAGCTGGGATGGCTTTTTGAGGAACTGACCTTTGAAAGATGAGACGGGGTCAGTTAGGTAGGTGAAAAGGGGAAGAGCAATTCGTGGCAGAGAGGACAGCATTTGCAAAGGTCCTGTGGCAGGAGGACGTGGGGCGAGCACGAGGTCAGGGTGGAGAAGGATGGGACAGTGCACGATGAAGCTACACAGGCAGGCAAGGGCCAAGTGGAGAAGTTTGTCTTTACCCCAAGAGCGTTGGGGACCACTGAAGGATCTCAAGCGGTAATGCAGTCANTGGTAATGTGGTCAGATTTGCCTTTGAGAACAATCCCTCTGGCTACCCGTGGTGGTCTCTGCAATGTGCTGTCCCGTTCGCCCTGCAGGAATAAAGGCCTGCTCTCCCGTGTGCCGGGAGGGCCGCTGTCAGAATGCCGTCTGCATGTGGCCCCTTCATGGATGGTGTCTGCGGGAGAGGGCACTGGCCCCAGTCATACCCCTTCCCAGGAGGGCCAGCATCTGGTGCCTTGCCAGCCCCAGGACAGCTCCGAGAGGTCGTCTCATCTCCGGAGTTCTCACCCGCGCTGTCGGAGGCCCTCCTGGAGGCTGGATGAGAGCTTGATAGCACCCCCTCCCTAATCCTGTGGCCCCCTCCCCTGCCCCAGGTGCCGTGTCTAACCCCACGCCCAGCTGGTGCTCCTGCATGCACATGCCCCTCTCTGAGCCTGCTTCCGGGGTCTGCACTCAGCTCCAGGGATGCACTGAAATGTTCAAAAGGAAGCCCACACTTAAAATATTGGCAAGTATGTTTTAGAAAGTGAAGCTTTAAAAAACTCTTTTGCTGCAAAAGGCTGGAGGGCAGGGCTCCCCACCTCCCCCGGGCCGAAGACGCGAGGCTCCTCACGCGGCTGCTGGGCCTGACTTCCTGCACCGCTGCTGGGACTTCTGTGCTCACAGCTCGAGAGTGTGCTCACCCTGGGGTGCCAGGCCTCCTGCAGGAAGCCGGCTGGGGGGCACTGTCCCCCGCCCACCGTGCTCCCTGTGCAGATGCCCCCCAACTCCTGTCATCAACCTGCAGCCCAGCAGGCACCCGCCCTGCCCCCCAGAACCCCCAGAATGGGGAGCAAGAGCGAGGCCAGAACACGCATCTGTGGGTCTCCTATTCCCATCACCGTCACGTTGTGTGTCACAGTGGGGGTTCTTGCAAATAAAGCATGAGAGAAGGAACGCTTTTCCAAGCTGGGTCTCCACGTACATTTTCGGTCCCCAAGCCCCCAGGACAGATTCGTGTGCATGTGCGTGTAACTGTTACTAAACGTACAATATCTCCCTGTTGGAAGAATTCAGAATGGCACTAGAACATTTGGAAGATAAAGGCCAAAAAAAAAAAAAAAAAAACCAACCCCCGAACCAAAAAACACTACTAAAAAAACCCCAAAAAACAAAAAAAACCCCACATCCAACCACAACCAACTCTTATCTTTGGAACAGAATAAGGTTAAAAAATGATTAAAATAATCACAAAGGTATGATTTAATCTTTAGAATGTTATAAATATTAATATGAAAAAGACTTTATATTGGGAAACGTTATTATACAGCGTAATGTTAATTTTATGAAAATCAATTCATTTAGCACTCATACATTTTTTACTTCTCTCCTTGGCTTTTGCTGCTGATTTAAGTATTACCGCTCTGCTGCATGTTTCCTACTTTGACAATGAGTGCCGGCAATGGCGCGTAGCACGGGATTTTGACACCGCAATTATTCCTCGAATAATGCCCTGTGATTCCCCACAGGTAGGTATTGGATGTAACCGAGTCAGGATGATCGGCTGAGCTGCAAGCTGGGTGTTTTTAATCACAACCACGATCAGATTTGCATCACAGCCTTCAGAAACACAAAGAAAGGCCTCAGACACCAGCCAAGGGGAGAATGTCCCCAGCGTGAAGGGTTGGGCAGGTCGCAGGGACGGTGGTCGGTGGTCGGGGTGGGAGTCCACTCCGGGCAGACATGGTGCCCGCCCCGGTGTTTCTCATCCCCTCGATTCCCCCCAGCAACCCTGGAAAGGGGGCTTGTGCCTGCCCCCACTGCACAGATGAGACAGACTAAGGCCCCAGAGGTGGATAAGGTGGCCGTGGGCCCCTCACTAGGGGGTGGCTGGCGTGAGCTGCGGACCCAGGTCCACCTAGCTGCACNCCAGGTCCACTTAGCTGCACAGCCAGCACCACGCAGACCAGGACATCCGTTAGGACGCAGGACGGCAACCACGAGTCATTGGTGCTCCCTGAGCAGCCCTCTTCTCACGTCAGCGTCGATCCCAGCAACCCCTCTGGATGAGGACAGATAAATCCTGCCCCAAACGAATTGCATAAATGTGCACCATTTCGGCAGCCAGGGATGCGTGTGGACGGAGTCTGCAGGGTCCGGTTCTGAAAGTTTCACACGACAGACAACACGACACTCTGCTCCAAATTGCACGAGATGGGAGGTTATTTAAAAAAAAAAACAAAAGGCAGCCCCATGACAGCGCTGAGGGAACAGGGGTGAAATCAGACCTGAAGTTGCATTTGGAGCCCATCTCCACTCATGGGGACGCAGCGGGCTGGCTGGCGCGACAGTCCGGCGGGAGCGGGCCAGGACTGGCTGGTGGGGCCACCCTGCCTTTTTCTCGTTTGTGAGCCGAAGGCCGGAGCTGCAACCTCGTTGGAGAGCCAGCATGGGATGGAAATGGGACAAGTCGGTGTCAGGAGTAGACGCCAGCCGCTTTGTAAAGGTCTCAAGAACAATCAAGCTGAATTTATTTCTAAGAGACCCCGTGACAGATTCCTGATTATGAGCCCCAATTAAGGGAACCTTGGTTTCCTCTTTGTTTAATGTCAGGAAGTGAGGGGACCGCTGGGCCGATGGCTCCCGACGCCAAGGAGGAAGCCTCGCCTCATTTGAACCGGGCCCGGCCGCCGCTACAGACCCTTTCANAAGATTCGGACACAGCCTCACACAGAAAAAAAGAAGGACAGAGAGAGAAGGTGGCCATCTACAGGCCAAGTAGAGGGACCTCAGAAGAAACCCACCCTGCCAACACTTGAATCTTGGATGTACAGCCTCCAGAACTTCAAGAAAATAAATTTCTGTGGTCTCAGCCACCGAGTCTGTGGTATCTGGCTCCGGCAAACTTAGGTACACCTGACCATCTGTTATCGTTCAGGGGTCTTCAGGTGGGCTGGGTGGTTGTGTGGATCCTAGCTGAGCTCACCTGTGTCAGGGGCTGGCTGTCAGCGGGTCCTTGGTGGCCTCAGCTGGGATGGCAGCAATGTCGCTGTGCTCCTCCTGGTCCCTCATGGTCCTGCAGGGAGCCTGGGCTCGCTGTCATGGTGATGGGAGGGGCGAGGGAGGTGGGGGAGAGAGAGTGGAAGGAACTGGTCTCTCCTGGGCCAGGCTTCCTACGTGCAGGCCGTCTCTTCCACCGCATCTTATTGGCCAAAATAAATCACATGATCAGCCTCGCTCCAGGGAGCGGGGGGATAAAGACCCTACTTCTCCCTAGGGGCCTTGGCAGAGTCTGAGGGTGTGCGTCTGGGGAGGGGAGGGGTGGAGAAATGGGGTCATTTGTGCAACCAGCCCAGGGGATTCCGAAATGTTTTCTTTTGAAGGTCAAAATCTGCCCTTCAAGTCTGAGGAATTTGGAGGCCGTGAAGAGGGACAGAAAAAACCTTAGAAATGAAGAGGTAGGAACCCCTGCCAGCAGCTGTCAATCAGAGATGAAGATAAGGTTCTCTGACATTAAGTCCAGTGGAAAAATCAGAANTCCTTGGAAATGAAGAGGTAGGAACCCCTGCCAGCAGCTGTCAATCAGAGATGAAAATAAGGTTTTCTGACATTAAGTCCAGTGGAAAAATCAGAATCGATCCACAAAATTTGAGCGACACAGTGTTTAAGGGTTAGGCTTCACCTTCTCCCCACACGGTAAATGACAAAGCTGGTGGGGATCCCTGATCTGAGTCCCACAGAGGAACGCTGCGATCTCGGCTGTGGGAATCCAGAGTTCAGGCCCCCATTCCGAAAGTCCTTGTCTGGGTCCCCAGCCTAAAGGGGGTGCCCCTGCCACTGTTTCTGAAAGGCTCCTCATGTCCCCTCATCGCTCTTCCCATTCCAGCCACCATGTGTGGCTCTGGGGACCTCATCGTTTGCTAGGTTCCAGACTGCATGAGGGTGGGGGCCTTGCCTGGCTGGCTTCCCCAGCTGCCGCCAAGCCGCCCACCCCCACCCCACCCCAGGGGCTTCTCCTAGGAAAAGGGGGAGAATAACAGGTTAAGAAAGTCCTCTCTTGTCTGCCTCTTTCCTTTGGGGCAGCCTCAGAAATAAACAGAGATTTATTTACAAAGAAATACAAAGGTTTGTGTTTCTGATGGGCTAGGAACCATTAAGTTGATGCCATCCCCAACTTGCCTGCCAGTGATGTGAGAGAGACGATGGTAAAACTGTGACTAGCTTTTGCAACTAAAACACCCCCCCACGCCCACCCCATCCCCAAGCCTNTGCCCACCCCATCCACAAGCCTGTCTTGGCATCAAGGGACTTGCTCTCTCTAGAGGGTCCTAAAGCTAACAATGGTTTGGTTTATAGCTTTCTTTGAACACGGCTTTGTCCACCAATATGTTTCTCAACCACTCAGAAATACGTGAGCACATTCCTTGAACACGTATAATTTAGTTCCCATTGCTGCTTGCTGGTGCGAACTGCCAATGAAAATAAACAAGATTCATCCTTATTTTGAAGCACGTTGCAATATGGGCAAAATTAACGTTGGTAAATAAGACCCTTCTGAAAAAGGATGGGGTTGGTGGAAACTGCTCTGTAGCCTGAAAACTAATTCCGAGGCTGAAAAGACCCAGTCATCAAGACGAGAAGAGCAATTTTCAGGATGGTGGTGCGTCTGCGGATTGGGGCCGGGGCCGGCGTGCCAGGCTCGCTNTGGGGCCGGTGTGCCAGGCTCGCTCACAAGTAAGATACAATACTATGCAATTTATTTTTCTCCAGCGTCTTCACACGCAAGTTCAACAAAATGCTAATTACCGACTTTCTATGCAAATATAAACAGAGTATGTGGCACCCAATTCATCAAACGGATGCTATCAGCAGGCATCGTAGGACCACTGGCGATGGGGAGCTCCGTGCGGGCCAGGGAGAGGCCGCCAGGAAGGAGGGCGTCGCATGCCCAGAGGGTTCCTGGGAGGCTGGTCACAGGCACGTGGGGGTGTCCTGGAGGGGACCAGCAATCAGGCCTCGGATGGACATAGGGGATTGATCAGAAGGGAGGGAGGGATGCCAGTCCTGTTTGGGGATGGGTGGGATGCTCGGCAGCTCTGGGGCTGGAGGGGAGGGGTTTCACTACAGATTTGGAGGCAGACAAGGAACCCTAAATGTTTGTGGTGGCCACCAGTGGAACATGCGTGTGTCACACTGAAGACGGGAGGTGGGTGGTGTGGGTGTCTTGCGGGGGCGGGGGGACCAGCAGTGAGGGTGTTACAGGGAAGAGGACCATGGCAGGCCCAAGGCATGTGACAGAGGCCTCCTGGAGGTGGGACGAGCTTCGGGAAGGCCA
>NW_023202171.1:0-1279 GCF_002007445.2 Ailuropoda melanoleuca
AGAGAGAGAGCACAAGAGCACAGAGGGAGAGGGAGAAGCAGACTTCCCGCTGAGCAGGGAGCAGGAGGTGGCGCTGGATCCTCGGACCCCGGATCTTGACCTGAGCTGAAGGCACTCAACCGACTGAGCCACCCAGGTGCCCCTAGAGTTTGTCATTTTAAATCCACATAATAGTAAATATAAGCAAGACTCTTCTGAAGAATCCTTAAATTAAGGGGCAGCATAAAATGACATAGGATTTAACATCAGTAAGTTGGGGTTTGATCTCTAGCTTCCAGTTATTATCATGAAACTTAAGTAAACCACTTAACTATCCTGAGTTCTAGTTTCTTTGTCTAAAAAGAGAAAACAAACAAACAAACAAAAAACCCCAGGGAAACAGGAGGATGCATCTGAAAGCATTCCGTAAATCAGGGTGCTGCACAGATGGCAGTCTGTTATAACGGAGTTCAGCACTTCGTTCCGGTGGAGTTAGAAATTTCCTATTTGGACCCACCTTCACTGGAGAATTCTGAAAAAGATGCTTCTCGTGGCATGCCTTTTGAGCTCTGTGAGCATCCCTTGCTGAATAAAACTTGATGATGGCATAGAAACCAGGACGGGCCACTGCAGCGTTTGGGAAGACTCGGACCCAATACAGAAGGCCAAACTGGGAGAACACTGTGAACAGAGAATGCTGTGGGGTGGTCCCACACCAAGTAAATGCATGAAATTTCACGCCCGGAAACCGAAACTGCCCGTTCCCCTANAGACACCGAAACTGCCCGTTCCGCTATATTCCCTAAACCCTTCTGCACAGGCAACCCCAAGCACTTCTCATTTCATGAACAGGTCTCCCTCTGAAATCCTAAGATTCGAAAAGCATTAGAAGGCAACATGTGCTGGCTGTTGAGAGTTACCTCCCAGAAATCTGTTGGGGCTGATAGACCGCTGAGGTCCCCTCTAGAACTAAGATTCCTCTCGGAGACTACAAGGAGCGTGAGGTGCTAAGGCCAGACTCCAGGGCTCCCAGTCACCGCCGAGGGGAGGGGGGACATGGCCTTCTCCATCCCGGCTCGGCTCACATGCAAGGCCTCGGCCGTGGGCCCAGAACTCAGTTCCCACACCAGCAAGGTTTTGTCACTTTCGGTGGGAACCGCCAAAGAGACCAACTCCGCCATCCTACCAACGCTACGCAGGCACGACTGAGTTCAGGCTGCACTGCGCCTGCGCAAGGCGCGCCCGCGCTTTTTAAAAAGGGACTTGTACGAGGGGCGGGGCCGGCTCAGCGTGGGGTGGG
>NW_023202173.1:0-315 GCF_002007445.2 Ailuropoda melanoleuca
ACAAGCTCAAATGGATTTCACAGAATTCATTTCATTTGATGGAAACAAGGGTAAGACAAATTATCCTTGTCCTATCAATTGGGAACCTGAAGCTCAGGGAGGTTAAGTGACTTGCCCAAGGTCACACAGATGTGAGGCAGCAGAACGGGAACAGAGGCCAAGTCTTTGAGACTTAAATCAGATGGTTTTTGACTATATCATCTGGGGAAATAGGCTGGATATTCTTGAGAATTATTTCTAGCTTTAGAATGCAATGCTTCTCTGAATACTCAATCACTCACTCTGTATTAGCAAAATGTCTAATTTGTTTGAGGA
>NW_023202173.1:359-734 GCF_002007445.2 Ailuropoda melanoleuca
CAGAATAAATAAAAATTTAGACTGATTTTTCTATCTCTAGAGGCCAATAGTCACAGCTGATTTCTGACTTCAAAGTTTCTCTGCAATAATACTGCAAGTATTTTGTGAAATTCTATGAAGAATTCATACTTTCCAATTTTCAACAAAAATCTCTCAACAGAAGTTACACCAAATTCTCCACTGCCTCTTTCATTTACCTAATCGCTCTTATTGAAACTTTGCGACACAGAGCTACACATTTATCTAGGTTTCTTTTCAGTAAATTTACCTGGCTGTTGCATTAATACGAAGTACAAAATGCTCATAATTTTTTTTTATTTTATTATATTATGTTAATCACCATACAGTACATCCCCAGATTCCGATGTAAAGTTT
>NW_023202174.1:0-929 GCF_002007445.2 Ailuropoda melanoleuca
TGAACCTAAATCCCTTTAATGATATATAATTCCAAAGTAAAATGTAGATCTCTGACCATTATTTTCATATTGTAACTGCATCAAGTCAAAGTTCACTTCTATTTTATGTGTAATAATTAGATTTTCTCGTGGTAGTGGACAAGGAATCCTGACAGACTTTGCTGTCATCCTGTAATGTGTGACTGAACATAGGTATA
Source organism: Ailuropoda melanoleuca (assembly GCF_002007445.2). Classification (NCBI taxonomy): domain Eukaryota; kingdom Metazoa; phylum Chordata; class Mammalia; order Carnivora; family Ursidae; genus Ailuropoda; species Ailuropoda melanoleuca. The sequence continues at coordinate 198 of NW_023202174.1, forward strand.
TACTAGTCAATGTCTTATTAATTTCCACTTGGATGCCTATGGACACCTGAGTCTGATTATGTCCTAACCCGATTTCATCATTTTCCTCAGACATGTTCTTTCTCTTAGATTTCATCTCTTTCTGCCTTGCTTTTTCATCTCCCAGTCACCCATGTCAGAAATCTGGAATTCATGTTGAGTTTAATATTTCAGTCATCCCTTACATTTAATCTCAGAATATATTCTGTTTATTCTGTTTCCTTAATGACCTGAATATCCATCTTCTTCTCTCATTTTAGCTTTATTCCTTTATTACTTGTAATTATCATCTCACTGATATCAGTGTCAGACCATTTGATCTATTTTACTTAAAAGCACCTTTGTTGGTCTTTTTAAATTGCAAACATGTTCTGCATTTTTCCTTAGCTTAGGATACTTCACAACACCCCATTCCTTACAGNGCTTACAGGATGAAATCCAAATTTCTTAGCTAATTCTTTCCTCTACTTAACTTACAGGTCTTATTCCTACTAAAAGGTTTCATGTGCACTGGGATCAGCTATTTAGTTCATTTTATATTAAACACATGTACTAATGCCTGACACATTGCATGTGTTCACAGATATTTAATAAATGGAAGAAAATATCTTTTGTTTTGTTTTTCTCACTGCCTATCTCAAACTAAACTGTCTTTACTCATGTAGCTTTTTCTGACAGAAATGCCCTTCTTTTGCCATGTTAAACTGGAAAAAT
>NW_023202175.1:0-1100 GCF_002007445.2 Ailuropoda melanoleuca
ACTAATGATGGTACATTCAAACAATATCTGCTACCCAGCAATAAAAAAATGAACTATTAATATAGATGAATGTCAAAATATTTATTGTGAGTGAAAGAAACCAGATCAAAAAATGCATTCTGTATGTTTCCATGTATATAAAATTCTGTAATATACAAACTAACCTACAGCGACAGAAAACCTATCAGTGGTTGACTGTGAACTCCAAAAAAGAATCTCTAGGAGTGATGGATACATTCATTATCTTGATTGTGGTTATAATTTCACTTGTGTATACAATGTAATGTGTAATGTCAAAACATTAAATTTTTCTTTAAAATGTACGTTGTTATATGTCAATCATATCTAAATTAAGCTGTTTAAAAATTTAAGTGGAACATTGTGTTTACCAGGGATAAATCTCCTAATTCTAGATGCAAAACTCATCATCTCTAAGGCTTTTCTGTTCAGTTTTAGGTAATACATCATTCTATGGTTGGCTTAAGCCACAAAGCCAGTCTTGAGTCAGTAATTCAGTCAAAACAAAGAAAAATAATAATGGGCCCCAACAATCACTGGTTTCTCCGACATGTAGTCCTTTCATATTCTGCCATATGTCATATGCCTCCCGAAGAGGGACAAGCTTTGGCATAGTTGACATATGTCTCTAAGAAGAGAATCTTCTTCCAAATTCTTTTCCTGCATGCTGTGTTTTGCCCACCCTAAATCCTTTCTTATAACTTATAAACCTAATGATGTATGGTGAATTTGAGTGTCTAATGTAGCCTAAGACCACTTCTGTTTGTTGAGCAGAGTGGGCATTACATTTGCTTATTCAGCTATTTCTTTTCTTTTCTTTTCTTTTCTTTTCTTTTCTTTTTTAAATTGGGATATAATTGGCATATAACACTGTATTAGTTTTAGGTATACAACATAACAATTTGATATGTGTATATTTTGCTAAATGATCACCACAATAGTTTGGTTAACATCCATCACCACACATAGTTACGCATTTTTTCTTTCTGTGACAAGAATTTTAAAAATCTACTCTTAGCAACTGGCAAATATACAATATGGTATTGTTAACTATATCATTATACCATACATCCTAAGAATTT
>NW_023202176.1:0-575 GCF_002007445.2 Ailuropoda melanoleuca
AGCATAATGCAGAGAAAATTTTATGGTTTTATTAAGCAGTTTTATTTTTATTCCCAGAATCTTTCTGGGAGGATGTCATATACGGATTAATTCCTGAAAGGTCACCTGGAAAATACATTTCTATAAATTAAGACTTGTCTTCCCCTGGCCCTCATTATGCTATCGGTCAAGTTTCTCTGGGAGCATATTTCTAAGCCACATCATCTTTAAGAACTCAGCTAAACATACAATATCACACACTGGGGTATGTGTGTGAGATGGCTCTCAGAACAAGCCACAGGATACAACGGCCTGGCGCTGAGAATTACCTGGGTGTGGTACNCGGCCTGGCGCTGAGAATTACCTGGGTGTGGTACGTGTCTCCTAAGACCGCCGTGACAAAGTCACACACGGAGGGCGGCTTACACCACAGAGATGTATGGTCTTGTACTTCCGGAAGCCAGAGGCCTGAGACCAAGATGGCGGTGAGGCTGGTTCCCTCTGTCGGCTCTGAGGAAGAACTTCTTCCATGCCTCTCTCCTGGATCCCGGATGGTTTGCGGGGCATCTTCGGCCTTCCTTGACTTGTAGGTGTAC
>NW_023202177.1:0-911 GCF_002007445.2 Ailuropoda melanoleuca
TTCTGCCTTGAATGACCAGGTCAACAATTCTGCCCTTCTGCAAGCTGATGTTTTCAGCAGGTTGAGATGCTGCAAGACATACATTTTTGCATCAATTTTATAGAATGTAAGCAATTAGAAACCAGGAATCTTCTCCATGCTGTCCACCTTGGACATTGCTCTTAAACAAGAAATCTCTCATTCTAATGTCCCTAATCTTGTGTAATTGTAGCATGGAAAGAAGAAGAAGCTAGACTGAAATTGTTCTTTGCAGAGATAACTATTTTATTGAGGTCTGCTCCTCTTCAATCTCTTCTAGTCCTGCATGGGACGATCACCATCTCTAAAAATTCAGTGAACTTTTGACACACACACTCCAGATATTGCTGAGCGCCTCTGTGAGTCCCCAAATATTCAAAATTGAATGCTCAGTCAACTAATCTCATATCTCAGCTGAGAGATTCTCTTTGACATTTCATAGGTCTTCAGCCCAGTGGGTTCAAATTTATGCTTGTATGAGATATCAGCCTTGAAGGTGAAATCCTCAGACATGGAGCTTTTATTGCATGCTGTGAATGAAGTAGGAAAGTCAGAACTTGTTAACAAGTCTTATTTGATATGCTTTCATGAATAGATGAGAAGCAAGTGGAACTTAAAACATCAAGAGAATGCAGATGAATGTTGCTAAAAAATGCTTTTCACTATGGCTGCGAGTTTGCAGTGTCTTAANCTAAATATATTAATGTGTCTTTCTCAAATCTTGTTTGGTAATAAATTAATTGAAAAAACAAAGTCTCAGAAAAGTAGAAAAAATATAGGCACACACACAGTGTGTGTGTGTGTGTGTGTGTGTATGCATATAGCACTGAGGCTTTCAAATGGATTACTACAACTATGTAAAGAAAAGGAACAAGTGTAAACAGATAGCTAGA
>NW_023202178.1:0-1175 GCF_002007445.2 Ailuropoda melanoleuca
CATATATGTTCAGATGTAAACTTTCAGATGAAGTCTGGGAAATAAGTTTGTTGAAGTCCTGTAGATTATGCCTCCAGATACACTGTCTGCACTCAACTGGGTACATATTTGTGGGGTCCAATTCAAAGTGAATGTGTATATATGGCTTTATTTAAGAAAATTGTTTAAAATCTCACCAGTCCTTTTCATAGCTTTCCAAAAAATCAAAGAGGAGGAAAAACTCCCAAATGCATTCCATGATGCCAGCATAATGCTAATATTAAAGTCAGATAGGATAGTACTAGAAAAGAAAAGTACAGTTCAATGTTTCTGATGAACATAGATGCAAAATTTTTTTAAAAAAAATAGCAAACTAAATTCAGCAGCACATTAAAAAGGTCATTCAGCATGATCAAGTTGGAGTTATACCTGGCATGCAAGGATTGTTCAATGTACAAAAATCAATCAGTGTGTCATATCACATTAATAGAATGAAAGAAAAAAATCAAATTATATGATCATCTCAACAGACCCAGAAAAAGCAGTTGACAAAATTTAACATCATGTTTATAATAAAACATGTAACAAATTAGCCACAGAAGCAACGCATCTCAATATAATAAAGGCCATATATGACAAACCATCAGCTAATTGATACTTACTGGTAAAAAGTTGAAAGCTTTTCCTCTAAGATCAGAAGTAAGACAGTGTGCCCACTTTCACATTTTTTTTTTGCACATAGTTTTGGAAGTCCTAGCTAGAGCAATCAGGTAGAAAGATACAAAAAGCATCGGAATTGGAAAGAAAGAACTAAAAATGTCCATATTTGTAGTTGATATGATTTTATATGTAGCAAATCCTAAGGACTCATCCAAAAAAAACCCAGAACTAATGAACAAATTCATTTTAGTTACAGAATACAAAATATAGAAAATTCAGTATCATTTCCATACACTCACAACAAATTTTCTGAAAAAGAAATAACAGAATCAATCCCATTTACAATAGCATCAAATACTCTAAAATTCTTGGGGACAAATTTTACCAAAGAGGTGAAAAATCACCACTTTGGAAACTACAAGATATTGATGGGGAAAAAAAAGACAAATAAATGGCAAGGTATTCCATATTCATGGATTAGAAGAATTAATATTGTTGAAATGTCCATACTATCAAAAACCAACTATAAATTTGAT
>NW_023202179.1:0-1049 GCF_002007445.2 Ailuropoda melanoleuca
CATCGTGGGCAGGGGCATGGCAGGGCCCAAAGCCTCGAGGGCAAATCAGGAGCAGGGACTGAGCGGCAGACGTGGCCCTTTTTAGACCTGGCCACCCAAGCCCTGAATTTCCTGGCAAAGACAGACACATGACTAGTGCCATACCTATCACCCAAACATGTCCCACCTTGCCCCTCCCCTGCAGGGGTCCTCGAGGGGCGGGAGAGGTGGGAGGCGCAGCTCCGTGGCTAGCCCCACGGCACGCAGGGCAAGGACAGGTCCTGCCCCAGCCTCCCGGGTGCCCAGGGGCAGAGAGCAGAGTACAGGAGTTGAGACTTCGGCTCAGGCTGGCCCTTCCCTGGGTCGTCCTTTCCCCAACTCCTAGGTCCAAATCAGGCCNGGTCCAAATCAGGCCAACCTGTGAGGCCCGGCTCAAGGGCCACCTGGTCACCCTCCCCACCCCACTGTCCGGGGAGTGGTTCCTCTTCCGGAGGCCCATTCAATGAATATCTAACGAGCTCCACTGGGGGCTGAACCCAGTGCAGCGCAGGGCGGGGCGCGTTGAGACACAAGCAAGAGGGACACAGTCCAGCCACCATGGGACTACGGTCTGGGGATAGAGTCACGAAGCAATTGATGCCGTGATGAATTAGTCATGAAGCTGGGACGTTCTTCCTACCAGCAGCAGTAACACAAGAAATGTGAGCAGTGGGGAAACGAGGGCGGGGCCCGCTGGGGACAGCGGGTGCCCAGGAGACAGGTGTTGGCACTGATGGGACGTGGCTGCTAACAGCTGGTGGGGACCCTCCCTGGGCCGGAGGTGCTTCACTCAGGAGCTCACTCACTGCTCGCCACACCGCACCCCTGAGGCTGTACCCTGCCCTCCCCAGGATGCAGGTGGGGGGGGCAGAGCCAGGATTCAATCCCCGCGCTCTGCTCCTGAGCCCTGTCTCCACTGACGGATGAGCACGGGCACGCCCCAGGCAGCACACACGAGCACACACACGTGCACGCACAGCCCACGCTTGCACACGCACGCGCATGCCCAGCAGCTCACGCACGCACACGTG
>NW_023202180.1:0-548 GCF_002007445.2 Ailuropoda melanoleuca
TCTTGGGGAGCAGGGGAGATGCAAGGCTGGGGTCTGGGGGTCCCTCCCGCTGCTCAGAGGAGCTGTGCAGCTGTGCTCAGAGACCACCCTGAGCCACATCCCTACATGAGCAGGGACTTTTCCCAACTCACGGGACTTCAGAGACTTTTTTTTTTTTTAAGATTTTATTTATTTATTTGGCAGAGAGCACAAGCAGGAGGAGTGGCAGGGAGAGGGAGAAGCAGGCTCCCCCTGAGCAGGGAGGCCAACATGGGGCTCGATTCCAGGACCCTGGGATCATGAGCTGAGCCAAAGACAGACGCTTAGCTGACTGAGTCACCTAGGTGCCCCTGGCCTTTTTTTTTTTTTTAAGCAGTTTAATTTTAGGAAAAATTGAGAAGGCAGGATCCCACGTACATGNCAGGATCCCACGTACATGCCTGCCTTCTAACACAGTTTGCCTGGTTAGTCTGTTGCATTCGTAGGTACCTGTGTGACGGCGAACAGGACTCCACTGGAGTCCGTGCTTACTCACACCCCCTTCGTTTCCACTGATCCGGGATTGCACG
>NW_023202181.1:0-1551 GCF_002007445.2 Ailuropoda melanoleuca
CCATTTCTTTGTGTCTTCCTCAATTTCTTTCATGAGTATTCTATAGTTTTCTGAGTACAGATCCTTTGCCTGTTTGGTTAAATTTATTCCTTGGTATCTTATGGGATTTGGTGCAATTGTAAATGGGATCAACTCCTTAATTTCTCTTTCTTCTGTCTTAATGTGTGTAGAAATGCAACCAATTTCTGTGTATTGATTTTATATCCTGCCACTTTACTGAATTCATGTATGAGTTCTAGCAGTTTTGGGGTGCAGTCTTTTGGGTTTTCCACATAAAGTATCATATCATCTGCAAAGAGTGAGAGTTTGACTTCTTTGCCAATTCAGATGCCTTTTATTTCTTTTTGTTGTNTTTATTTCTTTTTGTTGTCTGATTGCTGAGGCAAAGACTTCTAGTACTATGTTGATCAGCAGTGGTGATATTGGACATCCCTGCCATGTTCCCGACTTTAGAGAAAAGCTCTCAGTTTTTCCCCATTGAGAATGATATTTGCCCTGGGTTTTTCATAGATGACTTTTATGATATTGAGGTATGTTCCCTCTATCCCCACACTGTGAAGAGTTTTAATCAAGAAAGTGTGCTGTACTTTGTCAAATGCTTTTTCTGCATCTATTAAGAGGATCATATCTTTCTTGTCCTTTCTTTTATTAATGTAGTGTATCACACTGATTGATTTATGGATGTTGAACCAACCTTGCAGCCCAGGAATAAATCCCACTTGGTTGTGGTGAATAATCCTTTTAAAGTACTGTCAGATCTTATTGGCTAGTATTTTGGTGAGAAGTTTTGCATCCATGTTCATCAGAAATATAAGGAACAAATAATCCAATCAAGAAATGGGCAGAAGACATGAACAGACATTTCTGCAAAGAAGACATACAAATGGCCAAAAGACACATGAAAAAGTATCAATATCACTCGGCGTTAGGAAAATACAAATCAAAACCACAATGAGATACCACCTCACACCAGTCAGAATAGCTAAAATTAACAAGTTAGGAAACGAAAGATGTTGGCAAGAATAAGGAGAAANATTGGTAAGGATGCAGAGAAAGGGGAACCCTCCTACACTGTTGGTGGGAATGCAAGCTGGTGCAGCCACTCTGGAAAACAGTGTGGAGGTCCCTCAAAAAGCTGAAAATAGAGCTACCCTACAACCCAGCAATTGCACTACTGGGTAGTTACCCCAAAGACATAAATGTAGTAATCTGAAGGGACACCTGTGCCCCAATGTTTATAGCAGCAGTGTCCACAATAGCCAAACTATGGAAAGAGCCAAGATGTCTATTGACAGACGAATGGATAAAGAAGATGTGGCATATATATACAATGGAATATTATGCAGCCATCAAAAAATGAACTCTTACCATTTCCAACAACATGGATGGAACTAGAGGGTATTATGCTAAGCGAAATAAGTCAATCAGAGAAAGACAATTATCATATGACCTCACTGGTAGTGGAATNCCCTCAAAAAGCTGAAAATAGAGCTACCCTACAACCCAGCAATTGCACTACTGGGTAGTTACCCCAAAGACATAAATGTAGTA
>NW_023202182.1:0-1214 GCF_002007445.2 Ailuropoda melanoleuca
AGACTAGAGAATCCTTTACTGTAGAAATAAAAGAACTAAAATCTAGTCAGGCCAAAATTAAAAATGCTATTACCTAGATGAAGTCCTAAATAGAAGCTATAAAAATGAGAACGAATGAGGCAGAAGAGTCAGTGATACAGAGATGAAATGATGGAAAATAAAGAAGGTGAAAAGAAGAGAGAAAGAAAACAATTAGACCATGATGACTTAGAGAATTCGGTGATTGCATAAAGTGAAATAATATCCAGATAACAGGGGTCCCAGAAGATGAGAAGCAGAAGACGGGGACAGAAGGTTTATTTGAAAAAAATTATAGCTGAGAACTTCCCTAATCTGGGGAAGGAAATAGGCATTCAAGTCCAGGAGGCACAGAGAATACCCCTCAAAATCAATAAAAATAGGTCAACAACTTCATATGTAATAGTGAAGCTTGCAAATTTCAGAGATAAAGAGAAAATCCTGAAAGCAGCTCAGGCCAAGAGGTCCTTAACCTACAAGGGTAGACACATAAGGCTGGACCTGTCCACAGAGACCTGGCAGGCCAGAAAGGACTGGCATGATATATTCAATGTGTAAAAAGATACATGTACCCATGTATTTATTGCAGTATTATTTACAATAACCAAGATATAGAAGCTAAGTGTCATTCCGTAGACAAATGGATAAGAATGATGTGATACAAGAGCGCGCGCGCGCACACACACACACACACACCACAATGGAATATCATGCAGCCATAAGAAAGGATGAAATTGTGTCATTTGAGACAATATGGATGGACCTACAGGGTATTATGGTAAGTGAAATAAATCAGACTAAGAAAGATAAATACCATATGATTTCACTCATACATGGAATCTAAAACAAAACAAATGAACAATCAAGAAGCAGAATCAGACTGTAAATAAATAGAACTAATGGATGCCAGAGGAGAGAGTGAGAGGGATAGGCAAAATGGGTAAAGTGGAGTGGGAGGTACAAGCTTCCAGTTATAGAATAAGTCATGGGGATAACAGGCACAGCGTAGATAATACAGTCAATGGTATTGTAGTAGTATTGTATGGTAACAGATGTAGCTACACTTGTGTTGAACATAGTATAATGTATAGACTTGTCCATTCACTATGCTGTACACTTGAAACTAATGTAACATTGTGTCAAAAGTTTTTTGGAAAAATTTGAGGTAGTCATTTACTATTAATATGACATATAAC
>NW_023202183.1:0-263 GCF_002007445.2 Ailuropoda melanoleuca
GTTTGCATAATTGTAACTAAGTGATTGCTTGAAGATTGGGTACATGGGAATGTTGTATTAGCTATAAAGATTGATTAGGTAAATAGATAATTTCTATCCTTGAAGCTATGGGTCCAAGTGAAAGGTTAAAACAAATAAGATAACGTGACAAAAAGTTCCAAATTAACTCAAATTAACTCAATTATTAACTCAAATTAACTCAAAAATTTAAAAATAGAGCTATCCTCTGACCCAGCAATTGCACTACTGGGTATTTACCCAAA
>NW_023202183.1:711-1057 GCF_002007445.2 Ailuropoda melanoleuca
TGGAGCACTGGGTGTTATATGCAAACAATGAATCATGGAACTCTACATCAAAAGCTAATGATGTACTACTGTATGGTGACTAACACATCATAATGGAAAAAAGAGAGAGGAAAAAAAAGTTCCAAATTAGCTTGCCTCTCATTGAAGGAGCAAATGAAATTTACAAACAGCTTAATGATAATCTACTGCAAAATATTTAGTATAAAATAAAAAACTAGAATAGCCTGGGTGGCACAGTCGTTAAGCGTCTGCCTTCGGCTCAGGGCATGATCCCGGTGCTCTGGGATCAAGCCCCACATCGGGCTCCTCCGCTGGGAGCCTGCTTCTTCCTCTCCCACTCCCCCTG
>NW_023202184.1:0-1534 GCF_002007445.2 Ailuropoda melanoleuca
AACATATAGTGTATTACCAATTTCATAGGTAGAGGTCAGTGATTCATCAGTCTTATGTAACAACCAGTGCTTGTTACATCATGTGCCCTCTTTAATGCCCATCTCTGAGTTACCCCATCTCTCCGTCCACCTCCCCTCCAGCAACCGTTTGTTTCCTATGATTAAGAGTCTCTTATGGTTTGTCTCTCTCTCTGATTTTGTCTTGTTTTTTCCTCTCTTCCCTTATGATCCACTGTTTTGTCTCTGAAATTCCACAGGTAAAGTTCTCAAAGTTGTTCGTAGCCTGTTCTCCCAGAGCCAGGAATGGAGATGTTGATCCTTGAAGAAATAGCTCCCCATGCAAGCCCCATGTCATCTTAGCAAACACATCCTAATAATCTAATGCCGCTTATTTCCACTTCGTGTTCTAACTTTGAGACCTCAAAGAGTTTGGACGTAGATTAGCCCAGACAACGAGCTGGCCTTCAGCCTGGCTGCATGGTCACAGCCCATCCAGTGCTTCTTCAGGGCCAGCTTGGTGCTTAGTCTTTTCCGGGAGTTGCTCGGGGGAATGACACGTACTCCTTGCCCTCAAGACACTTAGCATCTAGAGGACATATGTTTCCAATATGAAGGAGCTGCTGCTGTGCTGACGGAGTAGAGGTGTAGAACTATTTCTGGGGACAGTTTCTGCGCTCATTCAAAGGTACATCTTTGTTCTGGCCCAGACGCTCTGTTCCCTCCTCGGCAGCTCAGCATATCTGCCAGCAGGTTCCCAGCACCCTGCTTGTGGTTTCTTGCAGCCGGTTCTCATGGATGCTGGTGACGTGATGAGGTGTTTTTGTCCCATGTGACTGAGAGCATCTTTGTGGCCACAGATTCATGTTCCGAGTCCTGGCGCTGAGCCCACAAGCGCTTTCCGTGGAGCAGGGCTTGAGGTGTCCTTCGTAAATACCTGTTTCTTTCCTGACTCATAGAAAGTGAGCACTGTACCTCCCTTCTCTGCTTTCAGCATTTCCACAACACTTATCAGATGGAACACACCAAACATTCTAGTTATTATTTTGCTTTCAGTCTGCCTCCCCCTGACAATGTCAGCACCACGAGGGGAGAGATTTTTGTCAGTTTGTCCGTGATGAATGTTCAGTGCTCACTTAGGGGCGCAAAGGATAGTGGATGCTCAAGAAATAGTTTTTGAATAATGAATGAGAAAATGAGTGAATGAATGAATGAATGAAGAATCTGTGTGAGTATCCTGCTGGGTTAACTGACATCACACCCTGTGCTTCTGAAATGAGAAGGGATGGTCAGCTTTGTGATGTTTCCAGCTGGATCAGGTGAGAACATCTGTCTCAAAGTATTAACATTATCCCACCTTAAAGTTCCCCAACAAGTGGAAAAGGTCAGTCATCTTCTGCTTTCCACACCCAGNTCCAGATATTAAAGTAAATGGCTTAGCCTGCCCCTCAGCCAGCCCCCTCCTCATCCCCGGGAAATGTCATTTCTTTATCTCAGAAGCAGTCCTGGTGAACGAGTTTCAGTGAGAAACAAACAC
>NW_023202185.1:0-541 GCF_002007445.2 Ailuropoda melanoleuca
TAATGGTAAAACAATAATGGTAGGGGACATTAACACTCCACTTACATCAATGGATAGATCATCCAAACAAATTCAACAAGGAAACAGCGGCTTTGAATGACATATTGGACTACATGGATCTAACAGATATATTTAGAACATTCCATCCTAAACAGTGGAACACACATTCTTTTCAAGTTCTCATGGAACACTGCCACAAAACCAGTCTAAACAAATTTAAAAAGATCGAAGTCATACCATGCACTTCTTCTGACCATAATGCTATGAAACTAGAAATCATCCACAATAAAAAATATCNTATCTGGAAAAAACACAAATACATGGAGGTTAAATAATATGCACTAAACAATGAATAGGTCAACAGAGACATCAAAGAGGAAATTTTAAAAAAACAAACACAGGAGACAAATGAAAATGAAAACACAAAATCTTTGGGATTCAGCCAATGCTGTTTTAAGAAGGACTGTTATAGAGATCCCCTTTCTCCACATCCTCTCCAACATTTGTTGTTTCTTGCCTTGTCAATTTTTGCCATTCTAAC
>NW_023202187.1:0-1679 GCF_002007445.2 Ailuropoda melanoleuca
GCTTCTCAAAATTCATCTTCATTGAAACTTACCAATGAGAACTTCATGCCTCCTTTTTTGATAACCTTCAAACATTGGCTTCCTTTTGTCTTAATGTTTAATTTAAATCTGACTGCTAAATAAAGCTAGAAATGAGATATTTAAGAAGACAGAAGATGAATTAATACAGAGATTAATTTTATTACTATTTGCCATGTTTGAACTGTCAAAGCTTTCTAGAATCTTCTATTCAGCATTACATAATGAGAAATGACTTATTAAAATAAAAAACATATACATGTGCACAGNAACATATACATGTGCACAGTGCGATGAACTGATATACACACAAAAAATAGTCCCTTCATGTATTCACATTCATTTCACTTTTAATTTATTAGGTCAGTTAACTTATGGGGATAAAATGTGAGCTTCAAAATCATCTTCATTTTAAAGATGAGGTGAAGTCCATGGATATTAAAAATTACAAAACCAAAGTTGGGACTACAATTTGTTCTGATAGTACTTAATCTGATGTTTTTGCACTATTACATCATTTCAAATTTCACAGATCATTTGATTAAAAAAATGGAAACTGACATGGGTATTATTGACAAGTAAGAACATTGAAAAAGAAAAAAAATTTAAAAACTCTGTCACTACTATTCTCTAATATCCATTCTTTTCTCTTTAATTGGAAAATAAGGTACGTGTCTGCCTTTGGCTTAGGTCATGATCCTGGAGTCCCGGGATCAAGCCCCAGGACTTGGCAAGGAATTTGGCAAAGGAATTTCTTCTTACCTGGGTCCCTAAAGTTCCTCAGCTGTTCTTTCTCCTATTCCCAAGACAGTTTATCCACACCATTCAAAGTTTTCCCTAACTATCCATCTCATTCTGAACTGATGCTCTTATTTTGAATTATAATTCCACCAGTCAAGACTTCTGTAACCTGAGGCAGTTACATCACTTCTTAAATTTTTAAATCCCTATTTGGTAAAATGGAGACAGTAACAGTACCAACTCTGTTGGGAGAGATTCAGTAACGTAATGCATTTAAAGCTCTTAACACAGCAAGTGGCATACTATGGTCAATAAACAGTCTTTGTTGTCTTTATTAGTATCTATTTTTCCTTATTTCACTTTGAAAGGAAGCCTTAGATTAAACTACCGCAATGTTTTATCTTTGGACCTATATGTTTATCTACAATCTCAATTCCATTTAACTATCTTATCCACTCTCCAAGGAAATGGACTACATCTCTAGTTTTAGCTCATTTGAGCTCCTGCTGTTAGATCCTATGCTCTTCCTCCCTCAGAGATCTTGTCAATCATCCATCACTCTTGCTCTTCACGTGGTCCTCCATTTTAGTTAATAAAATATCCTCAAGTCTGTCCCATTAAGAAAGAATTTTTTATTACCCACAGTATGCCCAGAGCAAGTTTTGACTCATCTTTTATTACTCTGGTTCAAGTTTTACCTCTCTATTAACATTTGTTCACCCCTACTCCTCTCTGTCTGGCGTTACCTATTGGTTCGGCAATTTTCCCCTTTGGTTCCCTTTGCATATTTCTCACCTAACTATAATTCTTCCCTTCTCTTTCTCTTTTTTTCCCCCTCAGTAGACTGTCAACTACAAGAATGCGAAGACTTTTATTCTTTGAATGTCCAGCAAATATCAAGTTCTCCGTCCTTAGTGCTC
>NW_023202188.1:0-1766 GCF_002007445.2 Ailuropoda melanoleuca
CCTTTTCCATTTAACGTCATTAGCTGCATGTGCCTTGTGAACACAAAGTGGCTGCTGATGTGCCTGCTGCTGAATCAGTGTCCTTCACATAGTAACATCCGCTTATGTCTCCTTGGCCAACTTCTTAGCCATTGAAGACCAGGAGGCTTCTCAAAATCATGCTATTTGGATTTAAATACCAGAATATTCAGCTGAAAGAGTTGAAAGTAGCCACCCTAGAGTGCAGGAAAATTGGGGCAAAGAGAATGAGAAAATGTCTTTTCTGTAAGAAACCTTACAGAACTGTTTGGTTAATCTGTGTGTGCATACCTTTGCTTAAATAAATAGAAAAAAATAAGATAGGGGCCAGCTTCGAAGTGGGTCTGCATCCCAACCTTGACCATACCTGGGGGTGGGGTGGGGAGATAGACAGTAACTGACCCAGGTCCCTCGCCACCTGACTCCCACCTCCCCCTCTTCCAGTCTGGTTGCTGCTTCTCAGCTGGAGCACAAAGCAAGAAAAGTGATTTCATCTAATCACCTGGGTCATTTTCTCAAAAATCGGTTTCTTTTTAACTGTTTTTCATGAGGAACAAAAAAGAGCGTAAGAGGCAGCCAAATTGCTGCCTCGCTCTGTAGAGGGGCTGGCCAGGAAGGGCAAAGGCCTTCAGGGCAAGCTTCAATTTTCAGTCCATCTGGAGAGACAGTGGCCTCAATGCTTCGTTATGAAATGAAATGGCAACTTAGGGAGAGGCAAATAAATCGGAGAGAAATGCTTTTGACACACGCCACAGAGCAGCTGCTAACCCCGAGAGGCCCGGAATCAACTTCTATGAACTCCTGTGCTTCAAATTCTTTGAAAGGTCTTTAAGCTCAACTCTGGAAACCAGAAGTCGACTGGCATTTGAGCTCAACTTGGGTCCTACCTTGCTGTGTGGCCAAGGAAGAGTCACTCAACCTCTCTGGGCTTTATTTCTGCGTATGTCAAACGAGGTGGAATGTTTTCTACTCCGAATGCTCAAAAAGACAAGAGGAAAGGCAAATAAAATCACAGTAATTGCCCCGATTGTAAGTTATTTTCTGGGATATGTAAGACATTTTCTTGGGCTTTCTGTCTCAGCCTCAGTTGTGACAGCCTTGTAAATGAGACCAAGCTGCTATTACATGTCCTTGTTGCAGGGGGAGGGCATGCATGAGAGTGACAACCACACAGTTTGGGATGGCAGCTACCTCTGCAAAGAGGGAGGGGCGTGCAGGGGGCCGGGGATACACAGAGGACTTCGACTCCCCTAATGTCTGGGAGGTAAAGGCATGGGCGCTCATTGCAGCATTCTGCATACCTTTTTAAAGTCTAAACCAGAGTTTCTCGACATCAGCGTTGTTGACACTTGGGGCTGAGCAATCCCACTGTGTAAGGAGCCCTCGTCCTGTGCCTTGTACGATATTTAGAAGCATCTCTGGCCTCTGCCCATGAGATGCCTGTAGCACCCGCCCCTCCAGGTTGTGACAGGCAGAAAGTATGTCTCCAGACATTGCCGAATGTACCCTGTGGGCAAAATTGTCCTCAGTGGAGTCGCTCGTCTAGAAAAAAGAGGACATATGTCTCAGAAATATTAGATGACTTCCCGGAAGTCACACGGTCGGTAAATGAGAGACGGTCCAGCATCCAGCTCTCGTCAATCCTGTCCCAGCAGATGCTCTTCAAAATCAGTGTCCCTTGAACAGATATTTTTAGTGTTAGGATAGCAGTGGAGTTGCACCAGACATAAATACACTTGACAGAAAAT
>NW_023202189.1:0-1264 GCF_002007445.2 Ailuropoda melanoleuca
CGCCAGCCTGGGCGCGCTCTCCCGTATTACCTGTCCCTACTTGGCCTTCCAGTAAGGACCAGATGTCCGCTGCGCTCGGTGGGGGAGTGACACCCGGTCGTGCACGCCGCAGACTGTGCGGGGACACTGCCGAGCCTCCCCCAAGTTCAGAAGCAGCAGCTCTTTTAAAATAGGCTTTATGTGTTTTCTTCCCTAAATAGCGATTTCTGTCTGAATGCGTTCGTTGTAGAACAAGTTGAGGCTTCTAGAAGACCTCGCAGGCGTAGTGCAGTTCCTGCATATCCCAGACCTCCCCTCTTAGCCTCAGGTCCGCATGGTGCATCGGTCTGTTGTCACTGGCCCAAGCCCATGCTCACTCCGCCGGGCGAGTGCTCGCCAAGCACCTGTCCCGCCTGGAGACCAGCCCAGCTTACTGGCTTACATTGGTCAGCGTGACTCCTTAGGTCCCCGTGGCCGTGGCGGTGGTGGCGGCTCAGACTCAGGTGGGGGTGATCCTGACACTTTGGAGGAGTGCTGGTCCAGTGTATGGTAGGGTGCCCCTCTACTGGAATCGGGTGTTTTTCTCCTAAGACCAGGCTGGGGCTCACTGGGAGGGAGACTCCATCCTCTGGGAGGGTGACACGGCATCAAGNGGGCATCAAGGGTACCCTCCTGTCAACAGGAGTTGGGACTTGATGTGGCTCGGGCTCACCTGAGAAAGCATTTGCCAGGTTTCTCAGCTGTGAAGTTGCTGTGTTTCCCCCCGTTTGGTACCCTATTCTTTGGAAGGAAGTGACTATGCAGTCCCCACCGGAGAACGGAGCCCTGTGTTCCTCCTGCCTCAGGACAAGTCGCCGCACCTAGGATTTGGGATTCTTTGGATGGAGACTGGTCTCTCTTGTCCGTATTTATTAACTTACCCAGTCCTTTATCATCAGCATGGATTCGTGGATATTTATTTTATACTTTGGGTTATAATCCAAACCTGATTTATTTTGTTGCTCAAAGTGGTGTACCTTTGGTTACTGGGGGCTCTGTCAGGTTGGCTCCTGTGTCCTGGGCGTGTATTTTTGTAGAGCTTTTTGCTGTCGAAAGCACTTTGACTGGGGGGCTTCCCTCAAATGTCAAACAGTGTGATGAACTGGACAAAAAATCATTACTGTCCTCCTTGAGAGGTAAGGAAACGGAGGCCAAGGAGAAAGTGACCGGTAAGACATCTTAGCAGTCACTTTCCTGCAGGGGAGTGACAGGCTGGTGTCGGACCATGCCAGAAAGCACTGCAAGC
>NW_023202190.1:0-844 GCF_002007445.2 Ailuropoda melanoleuca
GTGCTCAGTTGTCCCACCGGGGCTACCCCAGTCTAGCTTACGGCAGCAAACAGAACCATGATCACCAGAGCGGCCTACCTGACCCAAAGCTGACTGCAGGCATTAGACTGAGCTCAGCCAGGACGAGCAGAGCCACCCAGAAAATCTGTAGATTCATGAGGAGTGATAAAAAAAATTAATATCTTAAAGCACTGGTTTTAGGGGGTGGTTTGTTATGTAGCAATAGCTGACGACACGGCATGATAGCCTCCTACTGGAGTCCTTGGGGAAATGTCGAAAGACAAGCTAACATAACCAGGCAATATGAGATCTTGCAAATCAATGACCATTCTATCTTTCAGCTTTTCCCTTCAGCTTCCTTATTTCCAAGGTAGTTTTAACCACAATTCCTAGCTGACTTCAGGACTAAGGCTAAGAGCTTCTGCTCTCAGCAAAAAGACTGCCCTTAACTCACAGAACACCGTGTGAATAGCTGTGCTTCCGTTTCCAAGACGTGATCTAAAAAGAAAGTAAGAAATGGCTTCCTGGCTCCTATCAAATCCCTCTTTAAGTATGCCGCCCCAATAAAGAGCCAAATACACAGGCAGGTTTCTTTTTAAATATAGCTCCTGAACTCAACCTACCCAACCTGACATTTAAAAATCAGCTGACATAGGAGACCGGGAAAGGATTAGTTAGCAAAAGTGGAAAAGGGAACAGATCAGAGGCTAGATCACCAGAAGTCTGTAAAAACCATAAATGCTCAGGACAAAATTGCATGGGAAGCAGAAAGTTAATTTACAAAGAAATGAAAAGGTAACCCATCAAAGTCTTCTTTGTGACCAAGTAGACCTTGGTCACAGAG
>NW_023202191.1:0-2932 GCF_002007445.2 Ailuropoda melanoleuca
AACGCCGGGATCACGCCCTGAGCCGAAGGCAGACGCTTAACCGCTGTGCCACCCAGGCGCCCCCCTAGTTCTACTTTTAAATGAATATAGTTCATCAAATTTGATTGTTCTCTTGTGCTCATTTGCTCTGGAGCCCTGGCTACTAATCAAACAAAAGGCTTTTCTGGCTGGATACCACACTGACAAATGATGACACCGTCCCCCCCTTTCCCTTACTTCGAGCTTCCAATTTCTTCTTAAAGACGTTATTTGTCCCAGTTCTCTGTACGCCGTTTTCATTGCTGTGATAGAAAGCCTTGACCGACAGCACTGGGATCGCGTTCCTGGGCAGCATGGGCTCCCCTCACATTTTGCGTTGACAGTCCTCCATAACAAGTGTTTTCCTTTCTTCTGTATTACTGGAGCCACTAATGTGATTTTTTTTTTTTTGCTTTTGTTTTTAATATGTCATGAAATGGTATGACATGAAATAGTAGAAGAAATACAGGTTGTGGATTTAGAATTTTCAATTAGCAGCTTTTCCCTCCTCTCGGTACTTTGGGCCAGTTTACTTCTCTTCACGTGTATCACCTTACTGCTCTGTAAAATGACAGNGTACTTTGGGCCAATTTACTTCTCTTCACGTGTATCACCTTACTGCTCTGTAAAATGACAGTTGCTATCATCCAGTTGTTCAACGAGCATTTTTGAGAATGCCTGTGTGCCAGGCAGTGTACTAGGCACTGGGTATATAATCCCGAATAAGAAAGTTCCGGCACTCTTGGAGTTGACCTTTTATCAAGGCTTGAGTGAGGTAGGACATGAGGCTGCCTGGCACATAACAGTTCTGAAATACAGTGCCACTTCCTTGACCTCCCTCTCTCCACAGGAGGGGACTAACATACAGTGAAGGATTGATTGATTGATTGACTGATTTAATTTCTGTTGGTTTGCTTTCACATCTGCAATGGAATTTGTGGTGAAATCATAGTTTTTAAACATGAGAGTCACTAACAAGTACAAATGGAAAGCGAATGATCGAGGGAGGTTTGCGGACAGCACGTTAAGTTAGCTGTTCTAGATTCTGACTGCTTGTGAGAGTTGAAACCTTCCAGGTGTGCAAACATGATATTTTCTGAAAGTCTTGCATTTTAATGTTCTATCTCCCTGGCCCAGCCTGGGATGAAACACTGTGTCTAGGGTGCCTGAGCGGCTCAGTTGGTGAAGTGTCTGCCTTCAGCTCAGGTTATGATTCCAGGGTCCTGGGAGCCCCGCGCGTCAGTCNGAGCCCTGCGTCAGTCTCCCTGCTCTGCCTGGCACTCCCCTTGCTTGTGCTTTCACTCACTCTCTCTGTCAAACACATAAAATCTTAAAAAAAAAAAAAAAGAAAGAAAAAGAAAAGAGGAAACTGTGTGTATAATTGGAGCCATTCCATGTACTGGGAGGAAGACTGTTCACAGTGCTCAGAGGAACATCTTCAGGGATGTCTTTGACCAGGGAAAAAGTGACAAAAAGGTTTTACAGAGAGGAAGTTCTCTCACCTTCGAGGACAAATGCATTAACAAAAGAGTCTGGAAATGACCTAGAGGCAAATGCAAAATGTTTGGGGGAAGCACTGGCTTGGAATATATACCATGGATAAGATGTATTTCTAATAAAGTCTATATCCTTTTCCTCCCAAATTTGTCACTTTCCTTGTGTTAAGTCCTTACCACAGAGGGTGATGTGTTTATTCTAGTGTCTAGTGACTTTGGGTGTTTCCTAGATATTTCACCAGGACAAAGGCAAGTCCTTGTGTAGAAGGAGCTTTGTTTATAGAACAAAATAATGGTGTGAGCAATGGCCGGCATTTCTGGAGTGCCTACTGTATGTCCTGTTGTATGCGGTTTACATGTATTACTGCATTTAATCCTCACAGTAAATGTTCTGTTTTAGAAATAGAGAATTTAATTGGCCTAAGGCCATTGAGTTAATAAATAAAGTCAGAATTTAAATCAGGACCATCTGAGTCTAGGGTATACTCTTTTCTGCTTAGCTAGATAAGCAATGGACAGTTCTGTAAGGATTAGNCCATCTGAGTCTAGGGTATACTCTTTTCTGCTTAGCTAGATAAGCAATGGACAGTTCTGTAAGGATTAGAATCCACTGGCCAGCCTAGAATACATACAGAAATTGAACAATAACTTGCTGTATGGGGCTGACTCATTTTCTCTTCACTTCTCTTTGCTTTCGACACACACACATGCAGAAGCACACATATATTCAAACATAGGTGTTTTTCAGAGCTTTGGTTATTCATCAGCTGAAGATAATTGGGTGCAGCCAGTGGGTGGGGCTGTGGAGAGCAGTGCCATCATTATCTCAACTCTGAAGAGTTGAAAGAAGGGAAAACCATAAGGCCAGCATGCTGGTAATACAGTCTACCTGCTCTTGACCAACAGGTTCAGGAGGCCAAGTGCCCACAATTGTGCAGTTTGGCTGGAGGTGAATTGAATACATCGATCTCGGGACTCTATTGATTGTGTTAGGACTGCCTTCTGAATATCTTAAGTTTGCCTGAAGGAAGCTCCCCAGGGTCTCATCAAGTGCTTAATGTTTATTAAATAAGACTTTTGGGGCCCCGTGAGCCCCTGAACTCGGCAGTGGCAGAGGGGATAGGTTAGCTCTAAATCCACGTAGGCACAGGTGTGCATGCATTCCTCGGGAGTCCTGAGGGACTTGAATTCTACAGAACAGAGCCAGACACTGCCTT
Organism: Ailuropoda melanoleuca; assembly: GCF_002007445.2. Classification (NCBI taxonomy): domain Eukaryota; kingdom Metazoa; phylum Chordata; class Mammalia; order Carnivora; family Ursidae; genus Ailuropoda; species Ailuropoda melanoleuca. The sequence continues at coordinate 2,732 of NW_023202191.1, forward strand.
CCATTTAGAACTTTCTTCTGGTAACACTCATTTGGCTTTTATGGTCTGGAGTTGAAAACAGTGACTATCTATGTCCACTTGGCAAGGACAGAAGGCCTTAGTTGCAGAAACAGATGGATTTGTTTTTTAAGCTCTTTGAATGGTTTGTTGCATGGAAAATTATTACACACCATACCTCCCATTTGTGGTGATAGCTTCTAG
>NW_023202192.1:0-496 GCF_002007445.2 Ailuropoda melanoleuca
CCTGAGATCATGACCCCAGCTGAAATCAAGAGTCTGACACTTAACCAACTAAGCCACCCAGGCACCCCAAAATTGTCTTTTAATGAATAATTCTAACCCATACCGATCTTCGTTTTCCTTATATCCTATAATATTTATTCATACTAGTCTCTCCAGTGCTTCATTATATATTGCTGTCCCATGCACACTTACAAAAGATCACAAACTTCTTAAAGATACCTTAACGTCAGTAGTACTCAGTAAAATGCAAAACTTAGAAGGTACTTAACAAATACTTATGATTTGAAGTAAAGGCATCTGAGCCAGAATCTGTCCACTATGAACAAGAAAGAATAGCTGCTAACATTCTAATGGATACCAGCTTAATAATTTACTGATAATATTGTACAATTCCTTGTGACTAAAAATAGTTAAAGTAGAATGATTATCAACACCAAGGTGGACTACAAAGCAATGCTCCTTGGAAAGCAGCAAAAGAAAAAGAAAGAAAGAAAGA
>NW_023202192.1:559-819 GCF_002007445.2 Ailuropoda melanoleuca
AAAGAAAGAAAGAAATGGTAGCAAAAACAAAAGAAGAAAGCAGATGTGCAATTGAAAGAGTAAAAAGCAAATGGTAAAGCAAGATGGCTTAGCCCAATGTGTACTTTGTATAAAACAAAATTAATAACAGCCAAATCAATCTTAAAGTAAACAAAATTGCAAAAAGACAAAGTTCTTCAAGAAAAGAATGGCAGATTTTGGATAGGTCATCAATTTTAACAGAAACTTGCCATACTCCCTTCCAACAACGCTGATTTTTT
>NW_023202193.1:0-4173 GCF_002007445.2 Ailuropoda melanoleuca
GCCTAGTGGGGTAACAAGTGGGGTCAAAAATGAACCTCACCTCTTTCTCCCTCACACGCACATATGTACACACACACACACATACATACATACATAGCCCTTCCCTTGTCACTGCTGTGGAATGAGGATATCCTCACTGCACTGGGCCTTCCTGCTATCCCACCCACCCCAGGCTCAGCCCAGCCAATGGGAGCCTTCCTCCCTAGGTCTCTCTGAGTCTTAGTCTTGCCCCCACTTGGGTACCCCCTGGGTTGTGCGGAAGGGGACCTACACAGCCACATGCGGCACCTTGGTGCCCGGAACCAAAGTTCCCAAGGGCAGAACCATGGCTCACTGACTCTTTGGAGTCTACTGCCAAGCCACACCTGAACCAGGCCCATGGCTGAGGAGGGATGAGACACCAGACTCCAGGCCCCTCCAAGCACCCCCTGGCCACNTCTGGCCACTCACCTGTATGCCAGAAGAAGACATTGGGCTGCAGGGCACTGGGGTTCAAGTTGGTGACAGCCAACTAGAACATCCCGTAGGGAAGTGTTTCTGATCTCTGCGATTTCTTCCTCAGAGAACAGCCTGCAGGTGGGAGAGGTGGGGAGCTGCTGCATTGGGAGAGAGAGGCCTGTTCTGGCCCGAGGACCCAGATGAGGAAAGAGACCCAGAGGGGCTGAGGAAGTGGGGAGGCCAGCTGGGAATCAAGGGCCCATGGGGCTGCTGACATTACATGCAGAGGGCCTGGGGCCCAGGCCAAGGTAAGTCTGAGGAAGGGACTCAGGCAGGCCTTACCCATTCCTGGTGTTCTCAAACCAATAGCGGTCGCTGTCCCGCAGCCTCACAAACTGGTTGAGGACAATAGCGCTAAAGAGGGGCCCAGGGTCCCCATGGCTCTCCAGGAGCCCCCCAAGGAGCAGCTCCAGCCGGGACAGGTCCTGGTTGTACAGGGCAGCTGTGGACTCCAGCACCTGGGGCCAAGAAAAAGGGACAAGAGTGAGTGCAAGGACCTGGCGCCTGCCCTGGGGCAAAGAGGTAGTCCGCAGGGATCAGCCCCAGGGAGGATAATAATAAATGACAGTGACAATCACTCACTTATTATGCCCCAGGTACCACTCTGAGTGCTTTATACAAGAGGATAATAATAAATGACAGTGACAATCACTCACTTATTATGCCCCAGGCACCACTCTGAGTGCTTTATACAAGTTAACTCATTTATGGGAACTCGCTCAAAGATTCAGCTGCCTATTTTAGAAAGTTGGAATAAAACAGGCAGCCAGTTCCCTATGTGGCTTGTTCTCAAAAAGATATGAGAGTTGAGGGTCAAAATCACTACAAGAATTGGAAAGGTAGAATGATGTGTTAGAAAAGGTTTCTATTCTTTTTTTTTTTTAAAGATTTTATTTATTCATTTGACAGAGAGAGAAACAGCCAGCGAGAGAGGGAACACAAGCAGGGGAAGTGGGAGAGGAAGAAGCAGGCTCATAGTGGAGGAGCCTGATGGGGCTCGATCCCAGGACTCTGGGATCACGCCCTGAGCCGAAGGCAGACACTCAACGACTGAGCCACCCAGGCACCCCAAAAAGGTTTCTATTTTTGAGAGCTAAAAAAGTTTTTATAACTCAAATCCCTGCATATACACTGCCTTTTGGAGACAGACTTCAACATTATTTGAGCAGCATTTTCTACCTGACCTTTACTTTAATTCTTTTCTCTGCAATGTAAACAAACCTTTGCTCAGCTTAAATTCCAGTGAGGCCCAGGGAAGCTAAAGATTTGCTACTTTTGGTATGCCTGGTGATTCCTATCTTTATATTGATTTTATAAAGTTTATACGCCCCATGTGCATATTGCTTCTTCATCGGCCTTTCACTTCTCCACTTTCCAACAATCTTAAAAAACAGTAAGGACGAAAGCAATAAGACAAGCGTGCAATTGTAGAAACGCCACTATGCCAAGATGGTAAGGCCACCAAAACTGGTCTGTTGGCTGGCAGGCAATGCCACGTGGCCCAGGTGATAGCTCAGGGTGTAACAGTTGACTCCCCAAAGGCAGCTTGAGTGTCAGTGCATCAAAAAGTACAGCTTGTTCCTGGGCTGAGGACCTTCTGCACCTGCTCAGATGGTTGTTGGGAAGAGTAAATGAGATAACGCTTATTAAGTGCCTGGCATGCAAGAGATGCACACCAACATCTGCTAGATCTGCAGACTCACAAGGGCTGCTGCCAAATCCTGCTGGTCTGGTAACTTCCATCCTGGTGTACGATATTGGGAAAAACCATGTGGGTGAGTCCCATCCCTCTCACCAGGGACTTGTTTCTAGTGTTTGTGCCTCACTGCCTTCCTTCCATGTCTTGGGCCAATGTGCCTTGGCCCTCCCACACTGCCCTCTGGGTCCCAACCCCTCCTTACGGTGTGATTGCTCCGGGAGAGTGCAGGGTTGATGTCCTGCCATCTGGTAGTGGGAGGCAGACCCAGTGCTTCCCTGGCCTTGGTATAAGAGGGCAGGCCCAGATCCCGGCCCCTCTGCAGGCAGCCAGCCAGGTGGTCTGTACCAGAAAACTTCAGGGGTCCAGGCCAGAAATCTGGGGATGAAATAGCAGAGAATTTGAGGGAGCGCCAGGCCACAACAGCTCCACTAGCCCAGGACCCAGTCTCCAACCAGCCCCAGGGGGACCAGAATCACACAGAGGGAACCATGGTCAACAGGTGTCTGAGCAGTGAAAGAGTGCAGGCTCCCAGCCCCAGTCACTCCTCCTGGCCTGACACTGGAGCTCCAGGAGAATCCCCACCCAGGTGACAGCAGTGCACAGCCTGCAGGGACAGCCTCGGCTTCACCTAGCACGTCCTCAACCACGACACGGTCCTCTCGCTCAGTGATCTGGGAGGCCATGCCCAGCAGCAGCGTGTCCACATCTTCAGCTCTTCATAGATTTGGATGCTTTGGGATTGGGGAGAGAAGATGGGGTTGGAGGTTGAGCAGACAGGCTCTCCACACCACAGTCCATGCCCTGGGACCACCCAGTGCTGATGTTCCCTCTGAAACCAGCAGGCCATTCCTCCTCCAGAGGTTGATTCCCTACTCAGGGTGAATGATGTCCCCATCGAAGCTCATGCTGCTGAGAGACAGGTCTCCACAACACACAAGGGATCTAAAACTTTACTTCTATTCTAGGAGGCTTGACAGTATGTTTGACAAAGGCACTAGAACATCTAGGTCTTGGTCCTTGCTCTGTTAGTGAACAGCTGTGTGACCATGGGCAGCTCACAGGACCTCTCTGAAGAGATATATANTCCCTTCCCTTAATAAAAAGGGCATTAGGGATAATATTAAATTAAGTTAAGTTAAATTAAAATAATTAGGAGGACACTGAGATCTCCTTCAATTCAGCTCTATGACTTTGATTCTGAGATTTCCTCTTCTCCCCTTTCCTCCCACCTCACTTCTCCTCTACACAAAGTATTGGATTTTGCTTTAAATTATTTGTCAATGCCCTTTACCCACACTAGCCTGGTTTGGATGGACAGATTATCACTGATAAGCTCAGAATTCTTCCCTCCTCCTCGTTCCCCCCTCAACATACACATTCACTGCCTTAGGCATGTCTAATTCAGACATTTCCTTGGGGCATGGGATGGCTGGGGTACTCCAAGGCCTACTGGGGACTCAGAGCTGTCAAGGGAGAAGAAAAATCTACAGTGAAGCAATGACTGTAGAGTAATATGTGCATAGGCGTCGCTGTCCCTCACTCAGCCCTGAGGTGGGGGTGGAGGACTGACTCCTGAGCATGTACACCTGGCTGCCTCGGCCCTAGTGCCCACCTTCATCACATACCTCAGATACAAATACACACACACACACACACACACACACACACACACGTATGTGCCCCCAGCGCTGACCTTTCGGCTCCAGTAGCTATTGCAGACCCGGAGAGCTCTGGAGGTACTTGAGTTCCTATTGATGACCTCCTGGAAGTGACAACTGGCATTTCTGAAATGCAAGGAGCAGGGGAGTGATGACTGAGGCCATGGGGTCCTAAAGTCAGGCATCAGCTCTGGTCTCCAAGACTATATATAGCCAGGGACCCAGGTCATCGTAAACATCTAAAAATGTACCCAAAGCATGTGCATGCTTCCCCTCCCCCTATCTTTTTCTCCATTTCTCGGTCTATATATATATTAC
>NW_023202194.1:0-173 GCF_002007445.2 Ailuropoda melanoleuca
CAAATTTAAGGACTATTTGTTCCAGTTCTTTGAAAAATGTCCTCGGTATTTTGATCGGGATAGCGTTGAAAATGGAGATTCCTCTGGGTAGCATGGACATTTTAACTATGTTAATTCTTCCAATCCATGAGCATGGAATATTTTTCCATCTTTTTATGTCTTCCTCAATGTCT
>NW_023202194.1:392-587 GCF_002007445.2 Ailuropoda melanoleuca
CGAGAAACAAATAAATCAAAAAATGGGCAGAAGATATGAACAGACACTTTTCCAACGAAGACATACAAATGGCTAACAGACACATAAAAAAATGTTCAAGATCATTAGCCATCAGGGATCAAAATCAAATCAAAACCACACTGAGATACCACCTTACCCCAGTTAGAATGGCAAAAATAGACAAGGCAAGAAACA
>NW_023202196.1:0-647 GCF_002007445.2 Ailuropoda melanoleuca
CTTGTGTTCCCTCTCTCGCTGGCTGTCTCTATCTCTGTTGAATAAATAAATAAAATCTTTAAAAAAAATGATCAAGGTTAATATCATCTGTGCTAAGTCATGTTGACAACATGTGCCCCCCCCCAAATAGGATATGATGGGAAAGGCATTCTACCTCTGTGGTATTCTTCCCAAAAACCAACATCCCAGTCAAACCATGAGAAAACATCAGACAAATCCAAAGTGAGAGATATTCCACAAATATCTGACCAGTACTCCTCAAAACTGCCCAAGGTCATAAAAAACAAAGACTGAAAAACTGTCCCATACCAGGGGAGACTAAGGAAACATGAANCAAGGTCATAAAAAACAAAGACTGAAAAACTGTCCCATACCAGGGGAGACTAAGGAAACATGAAGATTAAATGCAATGTGGTACTCTGGGCTAGATTCCAGGACAGAAAAAGGATAATAGTGGAAAAACTACTGAAACCTAGAATCTGAAATTTAGTTAACAGCAATGCACTAATGCTGGTTTCTCGGTCGTGACAAATATACCACAGTAATGCAAAATATTATGTAGGATATACGAGAACCTTCCATAATGATCTTTGTAATTCTTCAATAAACCTAAAGTGATTCCCAAATAAACATTTATTTTCTTTCAG
>NW_023202197.1:0-772 GCF_002007445.2 Ailuropoda melanoleuca
ATCCAAACCACACTGTCTTAATTACTGTAACTTTAGAATAAGCTCATTACATAAATGCTCCCATTTTTTTTTCTTTATCCTTGGTAGTACTCATTGACTTGAAGTCTACTTTATCTACTACTCAAACAGCTAAATTGATTTTTTTATAAGTGGATTTCCAATCTTTCTATTTCCAACCTCTTTGTATCTTTATTTTTAACGGCTAAATGTCAGAATGGCTTATAAAACAAAACCCAACTATAAGCTGTTTGTTGGATATAATTTTCAAATCCAATCTGACATGTTCTGTATTTTCAGTGGAATTTTTATTCTATCAATATTGATGTAATTACTGATATGGTTATGTCTTTCACCTTGCTAATTGATTTCTATTTGTCCATCTCTTCTTCCTTTGCTCTACATTTCATAGCCTCATACGTATTATTTGAATATTTTTTAGTATTTCATTTTATCTATTCCTTTGGATTTTTCATTGTGTATCCCTTTTTAGTGGTTACTTAGAGACTATAATATCTGTCCTTAATTTATCACGGTGTACTTTGAATTAATAATATACAACTTCACAAANCAACTTCACAAACAATTTAAGAAACTAACTTATGCCTTTCTTCCCACTGTGCTATTGGTATATATTTTATGTCTGCATATTTCAAATTTCACAATGCATTGTTATTGTATTTTCTTTGTGGGGGCGGGAGTCTTTTTTTTTTCTTTTTTCAAGTTTTTACTTAAATTCCAGTTAATCATATTTTCTCCAAACAGCCAACAGTCT
>NW_023202198.1:0-692 GCF_002007445.2 Ailuropoda melanoleuca
AGGGGGAGTGGCTAGGGAGTGGGAGAAGCAGGCTCCCACTGAGCAGAGACCCCTGGGGTTCCATCCCAGGACCCTGGGATCATGATCTGATCCAAAGGCAGACACTTAACTGACTGAGCCCCCCAGGTGCCCTATTTTCACCCTTTAATAAACTACTCAAGATGGCAGCCATTAAGTGTCTGCCTTCGGCTCAGATCATGATCCCAGGATCCTGGGATCGAGCCCTGCATGGGGCTCCCTGCTTGGGAAGAAGCCGGCTTCTCCTTATCTCACTCCCCTTGTTTGTGTTCCCTCTCTTGCTGTCTGTCTCTATCAAATAAATAAATAAAATCTTTTAAAAAAATAAAAGAAATAAACTACTCAAGAAGAAATAGACTATAGAAAACACATTTAAACAAGGTGATACATTTATTTGATAAAAGAAATACAAAATTGATTCTAATNAAATTGATTCTAATTAGTTTCTGCTAAAAAGTGAATACTTATTCATGGGCATTACCAAAACTATAGCTGGTAATTACTTATAAATATCAACTGTCAATTTGGATTCCCTCCCACCCTTTAGTAGAATAAATCTGTGACTGTGTTTCTCTCAGATCCTTCAAAATAATCGAACACTTTATGCACTAATTATATAATATGCATATGATAGAAAACATCTAAATTCAGTTAGAAAGAATGAGAGATGGAAA
>NW_023202200.1:0-460 GCF_002007445.2 Ailuropoda melanoleuca
CCAAGGTTGAGAAACATTGCTGTAGATGCTAGGGAGGAACCATACTGGAGCAACCCCATCTCAAACAGTTCCTCCTCCGCTCACTGGCTGGGACCAGCCACTGAAGAAGGGGCAGAACCACCACGAGACGTGGCCTCCCATCTCCGCTCCTAGGAGGGATCCAGGAGGATCCCTTGGTCACCAAGAGGAATGATCCCTCCTCCCTCCAGGTCTCAGGCACCAGGTGGCCAATGCCATTTCAGAGCCAGGCCTGAAAAGCATCCAGAAAATCCACTGCCTCCAGGGCCTCTCCGGCTGACGCCAGCTGTCCTAAACCTTCCCTGAAATTGAGCAAACCCAGGCAGAGGGCTGCTGCTCCCCAACGCCTACCCCTTTTCTAGGCTTTTCACCTCCCTCTGAGGTTGGGGAGGGCAGTTCAGCAGAAGCCCCTCTCCCTGGGTCTTTTCCCCCCTGCCCCCAT
>NW_023202200.1:705-1104 GCF_002007445.2 Ailuropoda melanoleuca
GGTCTCAGGCACCAGGTGGCCAATGCCATTTCAGAGCCAGGCCTGAAAAGCATCCAGAAAATCCACTGCCTCCAGGGCCTCTCCGGCTGACGCCAGCTGTCCTAAACCTTCCCTGAAATTGAGCAAACCCAGGCAGAGGGCTGCTGCTCCCCAACGCCTACCCCTTTTCTAGGCTTTTCACCTCCCTCTGAGGTTGGGGAGGGCAGTTCAGCAGAAGCCCCTCTCCCTGGGTCTTTTCCCCCCTGCCCCCATCGGCCCACCTTCTCCATGAGAAGGATGCTCTGTTTGGGGAAGGCATGGGCTGCCTCAGCCCCCCGGGGTGCCCCTGACTCTGGAGGCAAGGAAAGCTTTTTATCATCAAGCGTCATAAGACGGAGGTCTTCAGCCTCTTCAAGCAGG
>NW_023202201.1:0-1264 GCF_002007445.2 Ailuropoda melanoleuca
CATAATAATGACCATCAAACCTTAGCATTTGCTTAACATTTTACAGCTTACATGAACTCATTTGATCCCCACAGCTCCACGAAGTTAAGTCCAACAGTATAATTCTAATGTGTACAGATAAGAAAACTCAGACCCGGACAGGTAAAAAGATGGCCTGGCCAAAGGCTGCGAAGTTTGTAAGTATTTTAATGTCTAAAATTATCTCCAGTCTCTCTAATATGAATACAAATCTCACAGGTTTGGGGGATCAGATTGACTAACGTGAGGTTTTCTTTGAATGTTTTATACGTGGAGGGTGAGAGCTGCCTCCAAACACAGTTACTCCTTGGGAAAAGGCCATCTCCTTGCCCTTCAGACAAAAGCAGATACGTGTTTTATATAAAATGGATCTTTGGGGCCCCTGAATCAACAGAGCTCTCTCTTTTAAGAACTGTGGATTCTATAAAACCCCTCAATGGTCAGCTCTCCTCCCAGACCATAGAGTAAATTCAAGCTTCCTCTTCAGCCTCAGTCCAAACTCACCTTGAATCGATAAAGAAAGCTAGAGGACATAAAGAACACCACGCAGGGGTAACCATCTGAAAGCTGGTGTGAGCTTAGCAGCCACCGATCAACACCTTCCAACCATCCCAGCCAGTAGCCAAGGCAGGCCCTCTGGCTCTTTCTCTAGCCCTGCAGTAGGAGGTACTNGAGGAGGGACTTTCCAGGAGGGCCCTGTGTTCCTCTGATGCTGCCACCCCCAAGTACGCCCCAACTGGGGAGGTCCAGCAGACCTTCATGCAGGTCACATCAGAAGAAAACAGTCAGATCCAGTCAGGGAGGCAAGGCAGGGAAGAGAGAGGAGGCCACAGAGAAGTGAGCAGTCCAGGCCCAGAGCAGGAAGTGGGAGCAGGTGAGCAAGCTCTGAACCTCTGATAGAAGCAGGACAAAGGAGTACTGTCCCCTAACTGCAGTCCTCAAAAGTATTTCCCACACAATCCACCAAGTTGATATCTGGAGTTCATAAATTCTGCTTATGAAATGCANCTCTGGAGTTCATAAATTCTGCTTATGAAATGCATCAGGGAAGATTATTGACTCCCAGTTGCTCAGACATTATCTATCTATCATCTATCTCATTCATGCTGCCTGTGAGCCGTCTCCACAGGTGTTGAGCTTTCAAAAGCAAGGCAAACTCGTAGGTAAATTCCATCCCCGACTGAGGCAGAGGCAGAGTTGCTGCCATTATTCCATGACTTCATCCATCCATTCACCTCTCCCTGCC
>NW_023202202.1:0-655 GCF_002007445.2 Ailuropoda melanoleuca
TCCCGAAGGGCCCCGGAACTTGTCGGTGATGAGCACCATGGAGTCTGGCACAAGTGTGAACACACACAGAGAGCGTTTTGTAAATATGCATGCTAGCCACCTGACAACAACATGCTAGCTCATGCGCGTGCTCACACACGTGCAAGCCGGCCCCAGGTGTCTGCTTGCGAACACGTTAGCGCTTACGTGTGCTGGCATGCGCATGTCGAACACGTGCCCGGAAGCTTACACATGTGCTTGCATGTGCATGTGGCAAACACATGTATGGAAGCTTATACNATGTGCATGTATCACACATGCACGGAAGCTTACACGTGTGCTGGCATGTGCATGTCGAACACATGTATGGAAGCTTACACATGTGCTGGCATGTGCATGTCGAACACGTGCCCGGAAGCTTACACATCTGCTTGCATGTGCATGTGGCAAACACATGTATGGAAGCTTACATGTGGTATACGTGTGCTGTCATGTGCATGTATCACACGTGTACGGAAGCTTACACGTGTGCTGTCATGTGCATGTGTCAAACACATGTATGGAAGCTTACACGTGTGCTGCCACAAACTGACCTAGCCCACCAGGTGCATACGCCAGTTGACACATGTGGGTTTGGATCACATCATAACACGCACACGTGAGCACATGTCAGCAC
>NW_023202204.1:0-1559 GCF_002007445.2 Ailuropoda melanoleuca
CTTACAAGATTAGGCAAATGGTATCCCCACAAACCCTAATATAAGCGGGTGGGAACAAATCTCCAATAACTTCAAGGCTTGCATGATGTCACCATTTGTACAGAAGGATGCAGAAGGAAGCAGCAGGCTATCTGAAAGGTCTGAGAACAAGAGAACCTCAAGATAGCCAANAACTCCCTGGAAAGTGTGTCAACCAAGTTTGAGAACAGCAGCAGAGACTAAGATGTATTTCAGTTCCCAGGGTACAAAGGGTGCACAGGAGTTCTTTGGGGTCAGAGCCATCTGGTCCCTATGAACTTTCAAAGCCAGCTAAAGCTCCCTTGGCCAAAGCCCCACACTTAAGGAGACACTGCTGGGAAAAGAGTCCACATTAAGCGGGATGGAGGCAGTGGAGGCAAAGGGAAAAAGGTCAGATGAAGTGGGCGAAGGTGAGCTCACAGGAGATCTCATTTATGAGGCTGTTTTTCAGTCCCCTTCATAAAAATAGAAAAGGCCTGTTACTAAAGACAGAAAAGCTAGCTCCTCCAGTTTTCTAAAAGTTTTTAATTTTTTAGGAAAATGAGCAACAGACAAGGATGATAGATTTCCCACAGAGGGTTTTTTGTTTTTTGTTTTTTGTTTTTTTTCAGAGAGAGAGTGAGTGCATGAGAGAGCACAAGCAAGGGGAGCTGCAGAGGGAGAGGGAGAAGCACACTTCCTGCTAAGCAGGGAGCCTGACATGGGGCTCCATCTCAGAACCCTGAGATCATGACCTGAGCCAAAGGCACATGCTTAACCACCCGAGCCAACCAGGTGCCCCTCCCACCAAGTTTTTGTAAGAAGAAAGGAATAAAGAGCAGAATAATATTCATGTAGATAATGAAAGTGTGCCAGAAAGAAATGTCCATGAAACTAGTGAAAACTGTAACCTAATGTTTCATAACAAACCCAAGCAAATTTAGAAAGTGATAGAAATACGAAAGAGCAACATAAATCTGAATAGGGAAGTCTTAGAAATGTGGTGATAACTGAGGAAAGAGAAATTAAAAAAAAAAGGCACTAATAAAATGAAACTAATAAATCCAGAAGGAACACAAGAGTGAAAAAGCACAATAGAGAATTTTAGAGAAACTGAAGAGAAATAGGAGGAAAAAATTTAAAAGGAATTGAAGAAAAACTAAAGAACCATCTAGAAAAAGATGACAGTTATTAAAGACAGTAAAGTTTCAACTATGGAGTAATAAGAGATCCTGAGGAAGAACCAAAGCAATGAGAATAAGTACTAATAATTATAATAGAAGTAAATTTCCTGAAATGAAAAAAAGATCTGCCACCACTTTTGGAAAGGGCATGTTGTATACTTGTGTAAATAGATCCAGAAATGACCAATAGGCAGACATATTCATTTTTTTTTAAAGATTTTATTTATTAGAGAGAGAGACAGCCAGCGAGAGAGGGAACACAAGCAGGGGGAGTGGGAGAGGAAGAAACAGGCTCCCAGTGGAGGAGCCCAATGTGGGGCTCGATCCCAGAACGCTGGGATCACGCCCTGAGCCAAAGGCAGACGCTTAACGACTGAG
>NW_023202204.1:1606-1824 GCF_002007445.2 Ailuropoda melanoleuca
CTTGAAAGAAAAGAAGAATCTTGGGGTATCTAGGCAAAGACCCAAGTCATTATTAGGGGGAAGGAATATTAGATTATCTGATTTTCATAGCAACACTTTATACCAGAAGCAATGGAGTAACACCTAGCATTCTCAAGGAAAATGAGTGAGCCTGGAGTTTTATATCCAGCTAAATTGACTAAAGTATAAAAACAGACGAACTGTTAGGAACACAGGTA
>NW_023202205.1:0-182 GCF_002007445.2 Ailuropoda melanoleuca
CAAATGGATGGGTCATGTCTTTTTATCCAATCTGCAACCCTGTGGCATTTTATGGGAACATTCAAGCCATTCACATTGAGACTGCATACTGAGATATGATTTTAATGATGCCATGTTGCCATTAAAGTCTTTGTTTGTATTGGTTGTGACTTTCTGCTCTGTATCACTCTTGGGGCCTTTTT
>NW_023202205.1:454-767 GCF_002007445.2 Ailuropoda melanoleuca
CCCTGGCCGCTTTCAATACTGTATCCTTGGATCTAATATTTGCAAATTGCACTATGATGTGACGTGGCGTAGGTTTGCCATGGTTGACCTTGGGTGGGGTCCTCTCTGCCTCTTGGACACAAATGTTTGTTTCCCTTGCTAGATTAGGTAAGTTTTCAGCTATAATTTGTTCAAATATCTCTACTAGACCTCTGTTTTTCTCCACCCCACAGGGATGCTGATGATTCTGACATTGGATCGTTTCATAGAGTCAGTAATCTCCCGTAATCTGCATTCGTGGGTGTGGATTTTTTTAAGACCATCTTCTATTTTC
>NW_023202205.1:864-1023 GCF_002007445.2 Ailuropoda melanoleuca
TCAGAGCCTCTAGTTTTGACTGCATTTGGCTCATAGAATTTTTAATTTCTGTCAGATTCGCTCTCATTTCTGCCCTTAGCAATTCTAAATTCTCAGTAACATTTTCATTAATACTTTTTTCAAGTCTACTCATCATCTTGACCATTGTTGCTCTGAATT
>NW_023202207.1:0-2289 GCF_002007445.2 Ailuropoda melanoleuca
TTTTTTTTTTTAAAGATTGTATTTATTTATTTGACAGAGAGAGAGAGAGCACAAGCAGGGGGAGCAGCAGGCAGAGGGAGAGGAAAAAGCAGGCTCCCCGCTGAGCAGGGAGCCAATGTGGGTTTCCATCCCAGGACCCGGAGATCATGACTCGAGCCCAAGGCAGGCGTTTAACCAACTGAACCACCCAGGCACCCCAAACCATAGTCTCTTCTTTACCCGATCCACATTCATCTTCCTAGATGTTATGTTTAAGATCATGGGCTGATTCTACATCATGATTATGAATTAGCTGGGTTTGAATGGGAAAATTCCTTCTCTACCTATCACTACCAGTTTGTTGCTGCTCAGCTCCCAAGTCAAGCTGGCCAGTATAGATTCATAAAGAGAGAGACGTAGTGCGAGATAATTAGGAGACAGGTAATGGACTGGACCAGAAGCGTTTAGAATAAGAATACATATGGAAAAATACAATGTTGAATAGGTTGAGTGGAATCAAATATGGATGGCTTTGACAACCATCTTGCATTGTTTTGAAACATGATATAGCATGCAATGGGACCCATGGTATGTTTATAGAGGAGAAATGATATGATCAAAATGATGTTTTAGGACTATCAGTTGAAAGATGAATTGGAAGGAAAGAGTTCAAAACTTCAACTTTCCAGCTTAGTGTATCTGCTATTGCTGTTTCTCATTTGTCAAAATACTGCTTCAAGACATGAAACTACATGCTTCAACAAATATTTACGTTAAAAACTTAAACAAAAATTTCTCAATTCACCTCTTATGGAGAACAATTTATAACAGACAGAAAATAATGTCAATCTTTCCTTGCAGAAAAGGCTAATCTGACATATAAAATAATCTGTGGTTTAGCTAATGCTTATCGCTTATTTATAGGATGGTTATCCTTCTAAAAAGGATAAGAAGCCATTTTAATTTAATCTTCACTTTGTCAACTTACAGAAATATCTATAGCTTCACCCATCCTAGCATCGTGTCTCCCATTATAACAAAGAAGCCACTTCTCCTTCCACTTAAGATCATCCCTCCACCAGGGTAGTGCAGAAGCATGTTGACCTAAGAAAATGGCATGCGGTGTTGAGAGTCCATTTGAAGTTATTGTCAAAAGTGGGCTGTGAAACCAATAATCGTTATTGTATGGCATTCTCCAAGAGTGCTCTAGGATTCAGATACAGGCGCAGAAAACATGGGCACCAGGTTCATCTTCAATGGGGTTTTTCCAGACAGGTGAAACAAAATGTTAGATGTGGAGGAGAATTTAATATGTGTAAGATGGCAGAAAGAAGAAAGGCAAGGGTCTATGAATTGGAAGAAAACAGAGAATCCATAGACTGAAGATGCAGATGAGGTCAAAGAGTGATCAGAGTGGTAAATTCACTGGGGAGAAAGGAGATTGTGATGTTAGGGTAGTATATTTGAATTAATGAGCTTGTAGGTGAAACTGTTTATGCTCCCATCTAGGGCCAGTGGTATGTTCATGGGAGTCTGTGGCTCAGATATTGAGGAAGAGATGGTGACTGAAGATGAGAAGTGTCCCAAGCTGAGAGGTCATATTCTTAGCTGTTCCTTCCATGTGTGTGCTAAAGCCAGGCAGGATGATGGCAGAGATGGGCATGAATAGAAAGCCTGTGATACAGGTGCCAACGTTTTAAATGAATAAGGGAAAGTCTAATACCAGCACTATTTAAATGCCCCAGAGCTTGCCTATGGTGTGCTCCCTTCTATGATTCCAAAGCAATAAATTAAACTAAGGGACAATTTTAATCTTTAATAAATACTAAGTCTTCATAGTTCTATAAGTTCTATTCTATTTAGTCTAGATATCTCTATACTCCAGGGAAGACTACCAAGGTGGAAATAGGAAACTTTTCTTAAGAATAACTGTATCTATTGAGTAGCTCATACTCTAAATGAGACTGTCCTTTGATAATTCCTCTAAACAAACTCTGTTTTAGCATGTCAGTCACTTCAATGTCTCACATGGGATGATCCAGGAGACTTCTTTTTCTTAGGAAGTACTTTCTGACTAAAAAACTAACTATTAAGGAAGAAAAAAAACCTTGAGAAATGCCTAAAAATCCCTAGTAAAACAGTATTAATACAGGTTTGGGATGGAATTGATGCAATCCTTGACTTAATACAAATAACTGAATGGGAGAGAAGGAAAGAGAGGAAAACCAAAATATTTAAATTCTGATGTGGAGATTAACAAATATGAATGGGGGCACCTGGGTAGCGCAGTCGTTAAGCGTCTGCCTTCGG
>NW_023202208.1:0-1274 GCF_002007445.2 Ailuropoda melanoleuca
GTTCTATGATGTTGGCTCATTTGCCCCATCCCTTCACTTTTTAATTACCTTATGTGTAAAAGTAAGGAAATCTGACCAGGTTTTCTTTCAGTTCATTGGACCTTCCAACTTGATGATCCTATATAACTTACAGGGCTTTACAGAAATTCTTTTTCTTGTGCATTAAACTAGCGCGAATTTTATCATCTTTTCTGACTTACAAGGTAAAACAAACCTGGCCTTCCATTTAGCATCACCCTGTCAAGAAGACAGGAATTTGGCCAAGAAAGACTTGCTTGCACACAACACCAAGCGGTTGTTCATGTTTCAAAATAGAGAATTTAGGAGATCCATTTAGGGGATTTTCATTGTCTAGATGTTAGAATTTAATTTTTCAAAGCAGTCAAATTTTTGTTCATATTTCCTTCACTCGCTGATGTGTAGTTATAGTCAAGATGCTATACACATCATACATTAAATTATTCCATGCTCTTAAATTACCAGTTGAGCTGAGAAATTGTGTCACTAAAGGCCAAGATAATATTTTCAGATGCCGAATGTGTTTATTTTAAAAAGGGATAAACCACTTCATTCAAATTAGATAAAAATGCCATTCAGAATTATTTGCAGGTGTCAGGAAAAGAAAAAAAAAAAATAAAGTACCCTACACAGTCACATTCTTTCCTGTCTCTAGGACTTAGAATTTCATTTTTGAGAAGTATATCTCATCACTGGACAACTACTGAGTCAGAACTCTGTTGCTTTTTGTGGCATTTTAAGATGAAATCATCAAGATGCATGTGGTTCTGGCCACTTAAAGTTAAAAGGGAAAAATAAAGAACACTTATTATCATTTTGTTTCTTAATTCAAAATTTAAATTGAGTAGTTGGGAAAAATGATATAATCTGCAATGAATTCTGATTCAGTCATCCAAAAACTATTATCATACCTTTGTTATCATGGAGGGCTGGATCCACTTTTGACCACAAGTTCCTTGGAATGAGAAACTCACACAACAGGCAGTGGGAGGTTTCCACCAGAGCTGACTCTGCAAGGCCAGCAGCTGAAATGAGAAAGCAAGGTCTTATAGACATTTTCATTTGGTGACATTCTGCCTGTTTTTGATAACCTGGAAGCATTTGGCTTGTCTCAGGAGTTGAAGAGAGAGCTGAACAAATCCAGGTTGGGTTTTTGCTCTTCTCCTTCTAGTAAGGAAACATGGAAAATTTCATTCAAGTGAAGCATGGTTGACCCACACCAGCACCTCTGGATTCAACTTGAAACAAAAGATTTA
>NW_023202209.1:0-608 GCF_002007445.2 Ailuropoda melanoleuca
TTTTTCTTAATTTTTCAAAGGGAAAATTTGACTAGTCTCAGGTTTCTGCACATCATCCACTAACATAGAAGACACTGCAGATGGGTAGTAAGGAGGGCATGTATTGCATGGTGCACTGGGTGTTATACGCAACTAATGAATCATCAAACTACACATTGAAAACCGGGGATGTAGTGTATGGTGGCTAACATAATATAACAAAAAAATCATAAAAAAAAGAAGACACTGCAGAAAAAACAAACAATGGTTTCACATCTCTCAATTATAGAAGTACACATGTTTCAACATGAAAGACCCAAGTTAAGATTGCCCCCTTCGGTGATATAGGACATTAATTCATCTCTCACAGATAGTGATGGCCAAGTAAACAAAAATGATTAACAATATAGAAAANCCAAGTAAACAAAAATGATTAACAATATAGAAAAGTCAATGTAACATAATTAATAAGATAGAACTTGCCGATATACACACCTATATGTATATAGTTATGTGCATACTTGTATATGTGTTTGTATGTATAAAATAACATTTGTTGGAGAGGGAGGTTAAGATGGCGGAGGAGTAGGGGACACCTTTTTCAGCCGGTCCCCTGAGTTGAGCTGGAT
>NW_023202210.1:0-698 GCF_002007445.2 Ailuropoda melanoleuca
AAAAGGAACTTACTGCTAACATAGAGAAAGGTATAGCATAATTTCTAGTTTTTCTTCCTAAACCATATACTTGAGGGTTTTTGTTTGTTTTTTGTTTTTTTAATTGCTTTGGGAAGTGTGTAGCGTGAAAGAGGGGAGTGAACCATTAGAAAAACAACCAAGGTAAACTGTGCCAGTGTGACATTAAGCCATGATGATTATGAGATACTAATAAAATTCTGGACTAAGATTAACTTTCAGGAAACTATTCAAATTAGTTCCATTTAGTGTTGAATACAGACTTGGGTACCTCGCCCTCACGGAAGACCCGAAAGGCCAGCCCTCCCGCACGGTAGTGAGCTGTTCTGGATCTGGCCACTGTGTGGAGATGTTGTAACGCAGAATCACCTCGCCGTAGCGGCGAAATGCGGAGTTCTCACATTGGGACATGCTTTTCCACGGCCTGAATGAATTTTCCTTTTCATTTTCTAACATCTTATCATAAGCAAGTGCTGCCATTTTCCAGGAGGAGTTCATGAGTGCGTGTGGCGCACTTTTTTGGTGGGAACGTTAGAATTTCTCTGCATCTGGTTCCCTTAAAGATTNCACATGTAATAAGACACTTTTAACTGCTTCTCCATGCTAAGCGAGGGATGCATGTAATGCTAAAGGAACCAATTTCAATATATGTAGTGCTCTTGAAAAACCCACTAGAGCAT
>NW_023202211.1:0-572 GCF_002007445.2 Ailuropoda melanoleuca
AAACACGGTCAGAGCATAATTAGGCCTCCCTGGTGAGACCTATGGCTTTTCCTGCCTCCAATGGCTATGTCATCAGTCACCCAGCCCAGGAGACTCCTCCACAGGCTGCCTCCGTTCCTTCTGTTGCCCTGGAGTCGATCGGTAGGTTCTGTCCATTGAGTTTGGTGTCTCTTTCTCATGGGGTTGGTTTTTCAAGCCATGGGTGTTTCCTGGTGGTGGGCTCACAGCTGTACTCAAGATTTCTTCTTGGCCTTCCTGTGATTGCTGTAGCCCCCCTCCCATGGGTTGCAGCGAGGAAAGGCGGGAGGAGGGGGCATGTCAGCCTGAAGGTCTCCCCCCTCTTTCAGGGAATTTGCTTCTCAAGCCCAAATGTCCCACCTCATCAGCCCATGGAAGCTCNTGGCATTCTGGGTGTTGAGGATTGGACGACACGTCCGGATCATTAAGAGTATCCCGTAAACCTTCTTGGTCTCCTGCGCTCTCGCAATTTTAAGCCTGTCTTTTCTATAATGTTTAGGATTTGTGAGTGGGAGGGGAGGGGAGGGATGTTTCTGGTCAGTTACCATAAACGT
>NW_023202212.1:0-695 GCF_002007445.2 Ailuropoda melanoleuca
GCCTGTAAGCACCTGGGTATTGACAACCAATACTTCTCCTCTTCCACCCCAGAATAGCATACTTACCCACACAGGGGTATTGTGAGTGAACTAAGCTTTGCCAAGTGCTTCCCGTTGTGCCTGATACATACTAACATTTGGAATTCCCCAAACGTCAGAACTTCTGACCTCCACCCATTGGCTCTGGGTGCCTCTAGCCGCTCCTTGTAGCTGAGCTCAATTCTTGAAAACCCAGAATCCTAGATTTCAGAGTCACGACGTCAGTCACATTTTTCTCTTCCTGCAAAGAACTAAGGATTGAGACCCGGAGTAGTCAAGCAATGTGTCTTTAACCAACATTGTTGTGAAGCAGGAGAGAGGAAGAACTTCCGGTTTTCGTCTGAATCTTTGCCACCACAAAGGCAGTGGAGCCTGGTGGTTAAGAGTAGGGATAGGTCGGCTATGGCCNCAGGTCGGCTATGGCCTGTAAGCCAAATCCTGCCCAGATCCTACTCTTACAAAGTTTTATCAGAAGAGAGCCATACCCTATGTTGATTTCTTGTCTCTAACTGTTGTCACACTGTAATAGCAGAGTCGAGCAGGGGCAACACAGGTTGTATGGCCCACAAAGCCTAAAATATTTATTATGTGGCCCTTCTCAGAAAAAGTTTGATGACTCTGGTTAAAAACAATGGCTTTGTCAATCAAAACTGACA
>NW_023202213.1:0-648 GCF_002007445.2 Ailuropoda melanoleuca
AAAGGAATAAAAAGAGAACTGGAGGAAAGTAGTTAGAAGGTACGCACTTCCGGCGAGAAGGTAAGGATGCCCGGGGAAGTGACGTACAGAGTGGGGGCTGTACTGAACTGTGCTGGGGGCATCTTGGAAAGTCGTGGAGAGAGTAGATCCTAAGAGATCTTAACACAAGGGAAAAAAACACATTTTTTTCTCTTTCCTTTTCTTTTTTTTTTCCTTGTATCTGAAGGAGACGATAGATGTTAGCTGATCAGAGCAATCATTTCACAATTTATGTTAGACAAATCATTGTCCTATCGACCTTAAACTCACGCAGTGCTGCTTGCCAATTATATCTTAACGAAGCTGGAAAAAAGAAATTTTCAGGTATGTATTTATGAATGGAAAACCGAGATTCTTCAGGCATGTGGGAACAAGCACAGAACTAGNCGTGGGAACAAGCACAGAACTAGGGCGATCAACAGGCCGAGCGCGGCTTCCTGGAGGGGCTCGGCCAGGTGATTTTGCAGGTGTTCTTTTCCATGAAGACTAGAGACCCCATGTCAACACGTATATAAATTCACTGCAGTGAGAAGAACCGAAGCCAATAATCACTCTTCTGGAGAACCGCACCGTTACTTCTTTGGGGTTCCTATCTGAGAGTTGAAGGAA
>NW_023202214.1:0-576 GCF_002007445.2 Ailuropoda melanoleuca
CATGGCTCTGGCACTTAATTTACACAGTACAATGCAAACATCTCTTTACCTGCCTCTCTCTTCCAGGAGACCGTGACCTCCCGTGTCTAATTCCTCTTTATATTCTTCCTGGTGTCTGGTACAAATCCTGTCACGGAGTTCTTTTGCCGAGATACTAATTGAATCATATAATGTCACTCATCATCAGTCCCACCAAGCTAGGATGAAATTCTTTTCTGGGATGACTTGTTTTCTAGCCCTTCTGGGTATAATGCTCCTAACAAGAAAGGGATTCCAGAAGCAAGCAACCAGTCATCCCTTTGCAAGTCACAGTGGAGCGCAGATATGACCCCGTACTGAAGAGTTTGTAGTANATACTGAAGAGTTTGTAGTATTTTTATTTGTTCTTATTGCAAATGTTGATCATAAAAATAAAGAGCTAAAAAAAAAATGGACCCTTTGCTGAAAAAAACCCCAAAAAACAGCTTTGCAAACTACTTTAGTTCCATGTGTATAATATTATACTTTAAAGTAACATTTACCTTTTTCACTCAATTCCTGAACTCTAAGAGTTGCACTATATGCTACCATATGCTG
>NW_023202215.1:0-2302 GCF_002007445.2 Ailuropoda melanoleuca
CTGTGCTTCACAGACAAGATTTCCCAGGGTTTCCTTTCTTCCTGGAGGGCTTCTCTCCCTCAGCCTGCGGGGGATTATTCACACGTGTCCCGCCTGCAGGGGCCTCTCAGAGAACAAACAGAGCCTCTTCTTCCGCCCGTCTGGCCCGGGGCAGATGCCCCTGCCTGACATCCCCCCACAGACCCCCCCATCCTGGAGGGAGGCAGGAGCCTGCCAGGAGCTGGGCCAGCTCTTCCCGGGCCTGGGAAGGGCTCCTGGCCACCCCGGTCTCTGTCCCCCCATCAAGGACGGTTTCCACAAAACACCCATTCCCAGATCCCACCATCCCACGGTAGGAAAACCCCGATGATAAGCCTCACTCCTGATCACACACAGAAGGCTCCTAGGAAGAACTTGGGGTAACCACGTGTGACTTTAAAAAGCCCGTGCTGGGATGTGCAGGCTGTCGTGACCCTCCCGCCTCCCCTGCTCCGGGCTCAGACCCCTGAGACACAGGTCTGGGGGTCACAGGGGCAGTCCGTGCACCTCACTCTGACTCCTGCGGCTGCTGGGCGGGAAGCCCCTCGGCCTGGAGCCACGGCCCAACCTCACGCTGCGCCCTCCAGGCCTGATTTTCTCCGCGAAACCAGACAGAGAGGGACTCGAAGTCTCCCAGCGGATCCACGGGCCTGGTGGTGACTCCCATCCACTGACTGCAGAGAGGACAGCTGTGTCCCCACCTCAAAGCTTGGGGCCCAGAAGGAAAGGAAGTCAGGCCTGCGGTCCCCTGGCCAGCTCACTGCTCACCCGCCTGCGGGCGGGTCCTGCGAATCATCTCCACACACCGCGCCCTGAACCATTGGCATGGACATGACGGCTGGAAGCAGCAGGTGTCTGCGTGACTGCGGGCCATTCCTCAGTGCTGGGGGAACATGCAGGCAGCCTTTGTCCCCTAAGATGATGAGGTCCCGTTAACCACGACATGGAACGGCTCGCCCCTACACCCCATGTAGTGTCGGAACGGCCACTCTCCTAAAAGTCGAGTTTTCAAACATGCAGGATGCACACCCCTGACGGTATGGTGATGATCTGGGGGCGTCCACAGACGACGCACAGGTTACTGGGTGTCCCTTGGTGTCTATCATCCCCTTTGTGCAATATTAGAAACCCCAGTTCTCAGCTGGGCACGTGACATTCTAGACCAAGCCTGAATTTCCTGCCCGTCAGGTGCAGCTAGCGTGACCTTCCCAGTGTGCCTGCAAATGGACAGGTGCACCCTTACCCCTTCCCCCTTCCCTCCTGCCTGATGCGAACTGCACTCCTTGGACCCAGTGAACAGGACATCCTAAGGTGACAGAACAGCAAGAGAAGGAGGTCAAGACGCCTCCGTGGAGCAGCCCCCGCAGCTCTGGGCCTCCCACACGGAGGCTGCTGCTCGGAGGGGACCCCACTTCTGCCTCGTTTAAGCTGCTGCTCCCTATCTCTGCATCAGCTGGGGAGCTTACCCACACGGGTGGGAGCACAGTTTTTATTTTAATAGTTACCTTTCCACTTTCATGTGACTTAGGGGGAAAATTCCAGCTTGTCCTCAAGCCCATGATGCCATTGGGATGCCTGGTGCGGTTGAAACAGAGGATAACATGTGAATTTATTTAAGAGACCTGGGATCCAGTTTGGCTTGAAGGAAATTTAAGTAAGATAATGGCACGGGCGTTACACGGTTGGTGATGCTCGAGTGACCAAAGCTGGGAAAACTGTGCCTGACAGGGCCGGTCTTCCCTTCCGTGGCTCCATGGACAGCCTGTCCCTGGCATCCATTTCCACTCGGGAAAGGTGATGTGAGGGATGTGGGAGCAGCAAAGCAACCGGGGTCAGGGGTCAGAGGCGCTGAGCTCCTCTCAGGAAAGTGCGAGCAAACCGAACAAGGGTCCAGGAAACACGGAGCCCTGGTCACCCTCTTGCTGCCGCAGGGTCCTCAGCACCGAGCCCCCAGGTGCCTGGCTGGCCCCCAGCTCCCTGACTGGATCTCGGATTGTTTGCCACATTATGTGGCTACGTATTCCAGCGCCCACATTGCTGCGCCGTGGCCTGATCTCCAAAGGTCACTTTCTGAATTTGCTCACTAAAGCCTGGATTGCTGGGGCGCCTGGGTGGCACAGCGGTTAAGCGTCTGCCTTCGGCTCAGGGCGTGATCCCGGAGTTACGGGATCGAGCCCCACATCAGGCTCCTCTGCTATGAGCCTGCTTCTTCCTCTCCCACTCCCCCTGCTTGTGTTCCCTCTCTCGCTGGCTGTCTCTATCTCTGTCAAATAAATAAATAAAA
>NW_023202215.1:6826-8448 GCF_002007445.2 Ailuropoda melanoleuca
GTGGCCGGAGCCAAGTGGGCCAAGGAGAGTGTGGGGACATAAGGCCAGAGAGGTGACAGCTGATGGCAGGGAGGGGGTACAGATCCTCTAGGGCCCATGGACCCCTGTGAAGAGTTCGGCTTTTAGTCCGAGGGATGTGAGAACCACTGGGACAAGAGCCGGTTAGCATTTGAACAGGATCTTTTGGCTGGTGCAGGCCAGGCGTGGGGCCAGGGCTGGAGCAGGGGACGCAGGAGGCCAGGAGGAGAGGAAGGTGGCCTGGGCCAGCCGGTCACGGTGCCGGAGGTGAGAGGGAGTCAGGTGGAGCCGGCAGGACGCACTGCTGGGTGAGAAGCAGAGTGTGGAAGGGAGGAGGGAGGACGGTGCCCAGGTGTTGGCCTCAGGGCTGCGTGCGGCCACTTAGGGCAAGGCTGTGGGGTGATCTGTGCTTTCGGAGCTCCTCCGGCCAGCTGAGAAACACCGTGGAGAGGGTCAGAGTGAGCGATAGGACCACGTAGGGGATTTGTCACAGTCCTCCATGGAAGAATAAATCTCTCCTTGGAATTTGGTTGCTCTGATGGTCTGCACAGGAACAGCCAGGCTCACAGCGTTTGGGGCATGAGCTGCATTTTTAATCAAGGTTACGGAAACAACTCAGCCTTCCCGTATCCTATGACACATTAACATCAGCGAATCATGAAAAATCCCTTTTGTTGCTAAGTTTTATTTTATAAACTTTGTCGTCCCTCCGGCAAGTCACTTAGCCCCTCCAGATCCTGATATTTTTGCAGAAAGCAGATTTGTTTTGACTCTAGTAGCAATGATGTCATCTTACCTGCAGCAATAGTGTAATTTCAGGCATTTAGAGACTGAAGAGGAAGGAAACAGAGAAGCAACAGAAGCCCCGGAAATTTCCCAAAGATGCAAAGACGGTCATACATGGACTAGGCATCCAGGCTTACTTGCTCTGTGTGACCTAGAAGTGGGTCCTAAAACAAATTTGATGAGCCGGAACCACCACTTAAATAATCAGATCGCATCAAATAGATTGGGATAACGTCAGGGTTCATCGCCTGGACTAAGGATACCTATGACATTGTACGCATTTTATTTCCGTGGGCACGTGCACCTGTGTGTGCACAGGTGTGCATACTGGGGTTCGTCATAAAGTGCGCTCCTTATTCTGTGTCATTTGCCAAATGTTTGAAGGGTGCTGGTCTAAAAGCCTTCAGTCTTTCCATGACAGATCTTTCTACCATGGGCTGTACCTATTCTGTCCGAGAGGGGGATAAACGTCAACCTGATCAACTCGGAGCTCTGACTCTTCTCTCTGCTAAAGAAACATGGAGCTGAATTATTCCAGGAATTTCCCACAGTCAGACTGCAAGCAGACAAGGCAGGAGCAAATTGCTCCAAAGTCGTGCCTTTTTCCACAGTGTTTTTTAAGGAAATATGTTAGCACAACAGTCATTGAGACTAATGAAAAACATTAGCAGAGGCCATGGGAACCGTCGGCTGAAATGTCAGTGGTGGGAAGAGGAGACACCTGGAGAAGGCACCGGCTGAGCAGAGCCTGTGTATGGGCTCAGACCTTCCCCCACATGCAGCCCGGCCCCACCCCTGTCACAGACCCAGCAACTCAC
>NW_023202215.1:9026-13816 GCF_002007445.2 Ailuropoda melanoleuca
GACATTCACTTACCTGACGATGTCACTTACCTGAGAGGTCACTGACCTGAGCAGGTCACCTACTGTCTCTGAAGCTGCTTCTCTCTGTTCAAGGATTGTTAGGAAGTTTCAAAGTCGAAACACAGGCCTTGCTTCTCAGAGTGGGGTCCAGAGCCCAGCAGCATCTTCCTCACCTAGAAATGTCCTGAAAACGCGGAAGGTCAGGTCCCATCCAGGTCCTACTGAGGGACCCCAATGTTAGCCGGACCCCCAGGTGGCTGGTGTGCACCCTGGAGGCGGGAGCGCGTCTCACGGCGCCGAGCAGGCCGCCAGGTGCGCGGCCAGGAGCCCGTCCCGGCTGGGCATTGATGCGGGGGCTTACGTGGTAGACGGTTTCTCACTTAACAAGCTGTTCTTCTGGCTCTTTTCCAGTTTTCCTACTAGTTCACGTAACCCCACCGTTTACGTGCGGCCCGCGGGGTGGCTGCCCAGGCCTCCTTCCCTGTTGCCCCATCCGGCCTGTTGCCCACGTGCTGCGGTCCAGAGAGCGCACTCCGTGAGCTTCCTTCTGCAGGGGGCTTCCCTTTGGGGAAAATAAAACCCAAACTAAATCAAACAGGAAAGGAAAGAAGAGAAAAAAGGAAGAAAGAAAAAGGAAAGTTCTGTGTCTGTCCCTTCAGAGCTGGGCAGTGCTGGAAGGCCGCGGGGGAGGCAGCGAGCCGTCCCCTGGCTGCGTCTCCTGGGCAGTCGGGGGGCGCGGGGACAAGAGCCACCAGGTGGGCACTGAGCCACCGGGGCACGGGATGCAGCAGGGCGGCCACCCCTTGGGGCCCCGCGGCCTGGTCACCAGCTCAGTCCTCGGGGAGGGCTCCCACAGCATGGCCTACAGAGGCTAGGGAACTGAGTCCGGACACCGCAGATTCCTGCGGCTCGGGGTTCATGACCCCTCTGACGGGGCCGCAGCCACAACCACCCTGCAGTCCGGCATGCAGAGCCCTTTCCCCGCACTGGTGTCCGGGCTCCTGGAGCTGAGACCATTGTGCCTTCACAGACAACCTGATCTCATGGAGCCCTGGTGTCCGGGGACTTCCTCGCAACCTCAGAGCAGGTCCCGTGGCCTGTCCCGTGGCCCATCCAGAAAGCAAGGGGCCAGTGGTGCTCCAGGTGTGGCCAAGTGTCCCCTCACGCGTCTTGTCCCAGGTCAGTAAGGACATGCAGAGCTCAGCAGGGCACAGAGCCCCAGCCCAACCCCAGCAGACAGCCTCATCCCTGCAGCCCTTCCGCGTGGGCTGCCTGCGGCACTGAAACCCGTTTGTAAACGGGCCTGAGGTAGGGAGGATGGGGCTGCCCCCTCTCCTCGAGCTGCTGCAAGTTTTTCATGAGCTAAAACTCAATGGACAAAAGCTCTGACAGCAAGAGCTCACATTCTAGAACTCAGCCAGGTAAATGAGCAAGACATGGGTGTGTGCAAGGTGAACATGGTGTGGGAAGAAGAAAGGGGGTCTGGGAGAGTGGGAGGTCCCAGCTGTGGGGGGCCAGCCTGGGGAGGAGGGAGGACCGGGATCCTGGGTGGCCTTCGCTGACTGACCTGAACAGGACAAAGGTGAAAGCGAACCAGCCTGTGGGTCTCCGGGGAGGTGATGGCAGACCGGCTGTGAATGGACAGGGAGGGAGTTGGGGGTCTTGTCAGGGACCTCTTCCCTCCTGCCTACACGAGGAAGCGTGGTCTGCAGAATATTCTGTGCCCTTGCTGCATCCGTGGAGTCTGAGGAACACCAGGGCCGCCTGGTGGGTCAAAGCATCCCCTGTGAGCTCTCCCGGTACTCAGCAGAGGGAGAACCTGGGGCCAGCCCCTTCTGGAACATTCCCTCCAGAGGCTGTTGCTGGTGAAGTCTCATCTCACAGGAGACAGCATCGCTCCGAGCTCCCAGCAAGGCCATCGATTAAGCACCACTGAGGGCTGCGGTGACACCGTCTGCAGGAGGCAGCTCGGCCAGCAGCAGGGCCAGCGTGATTGATGGCCCTGCTTTCACAAACGCCCCACCGCCTCGGATCCCTGCCCTTGGGCGAGTCACTCCAGAGTTTAAGAGTAATTAAGAGAAACGATTCCTTTTTATAGCCAGTTCCCCTTTCTCTCAGGTGCAGAGGTGATGCTGGAATAAAAACATGATGAAAGTCGCAGTGAGCCTGCTTAGACAAAGCAGCAGGTGCATCTGGTCAGAGAAGGGATGGCTGAGTGAAGCAGAAAGAAAAGGCCGCCTCTGTCAGGCTTGAAACGAAGGGGAGGAAGGAAAAGAAAATGCCTCCCGGGCCCTGGCTTCCCTCTGGGGGATGATGCGGTCTCCTTCTGTCCAGGGCCACTCAGGGCCCTTATCAGCGTTCCTGTAAGCTAATTAGGGCTGAGGACATGCCCTCAGGGGGGCAGGGGCCAAGGAAGGTCCTCAGATAGAAAGGCAAAACCAAGCAAGCATTTCCTCACAGCCCTATGGAATTTAATGAAGACACCAAACAGCCAAGTGTCCAGATGCCCCTTGAGGGCCAGAGAGTGGACCTCCTGGCCTCTGAAGGGCAGGCAAGGTCCTGTCCTTTATTACGTGGACCATCGCTCCAGGGACCAGGTCAGAAGTGGAGACTGTACAGATGCTCTTTCCAGTTAAAGCCCCCAGCACCCTTATTTTCTATTCCCCGCGAGGGATGACAGTCCGTCCTAACAGCCCAACTTTCTGCAGATGGGACAGGCTCTTTCCTTTTCTTTCTTTTATATTTGCCGAAATAATATGACTTCTTGGGAAGATCATTTATATTTACCTTAGATTTTGTTCATTCGTTCAGACCTGTTTCTGTCATTCATTCACTATTTTCTGAGCAAATGTTTATGAATCGCCTTCTCTGACCTATGAATGGGCACACCTGGCCTTGGCCTCAGAGGGTGAAGGTTTTAGTAAAGGAGACACAATGAATGATCACAGAAAAAACAAGGTTGATAAAGAGGACGGAACTGCTCTATGGGAAGTAAACCGAGAGTTGAAAGAAAGCAGGGAATCGAGACCCTGTTAGACAGGGGGGTCAGGAACGGCCTCTCTGGAGAGGTGACTAGGAGCTGAGATGAACACGGAAGATTGCAGCCAAGGCAGAGGCTGTCAGGAGGTGTTCCAGGCCACGGGCACAGTACGTGCAAAGGCCTGGAGGCAGGTCTGGGCTGGACAAGGAACAGAGAGAAGGCCCAGGACCCGGATGGTGGGGGACAGTGGGGTGCAGGGAGACAGGAAGTAGGGGATGAGCCTCCAGGGCCAAGGCAAGACCCTGGGGTTCACAAGAAGAATGGTGGGAAGTAATTGGAGGGGTTTATATGGGGTGGGGGGCATCAGGACTGATCAGCCCTGCCGGACTGCTGGGTGGAACTCACAGTGGGGTAATATTGGAAACAGGGGGTCAGGCTGATCCCCAGGTCTATGAGACAAGTGACCATGAGCTAATTGATCTTCCCTGAGCCTCAGTCCTCACCTGTAGAATGAAGGAACAGAGCGGACACCAAATGAGGGGGTGACCCTTGGAAGCAAACCCTGACTTTGTTAGCCAACAATAACCCAGGAAATGTCCTTAAAACACACGCAGTCACTTTCTACAGCAATTGCTCGAGGCTGGCTCCTTGGAGCTCCAACGCCCCGGGATGGGCTGACTGGAGACCACAGCCCTTCCCAAGTGGCCCAGGGGCATCCCCTTCTCCTTCCAGGTGGAGGAATTGGAACGTGACACCGAGGGGCAGCAGACCAACAAATCCAGACTGTGGGGCTCCTTAGGGCCACTGATCCTGGGAATTCCGCACGGCAGTGACAGGAGCTACAAAAGCAAAGGGAGCTGATCATGTTCCACCGGGAGCCTGTAGAGACTTAACCAAAGGCTGGGCGGCTCCCGTTTGAGTCCTGACTCTGGATAAGCAATGAGAACAAGACTTTGTGAGACCGGAAATCTGCCTAGGGTCAGTGATAAGGACATTGCAGTCATGTTAATAAAAAATCCACGTGCAGTCTGGGATTGGCTTTGAAATACTTTGGCAGAAAAAGGGGAGGCAGCTGGAGGGAGGGGGACAGCTGGAGGGAGTGGGGTAACTGCGGCATCTGGGGGATGGGCACATGACCCTTCATTATATTCCTCTGGGGGAAAATCTCCATAATAATTGTTTAAATGGGCTCAGTTTATTGTTATTATTATTATTATTATTATTATTATTATTATTTTGAGATTGCTATTTACTTGCAGAAGTCTTGCAGGATATGGCAAAAGGCAGACCAGGAATCACCATTCGGTCATTTCGGTCCATCCCCATGTTAAGCCCGTGACAACAGGGCGTTTCCCTTGGGCACTAGCCCAGAACAGTGCGTGTTCCCGTGTCATCTGCAGACGGGACTCTGAAACCTTCAGCAGGTCCCGCACGCGGGGGGAGGGATTTTCTTGACACCCATCTGAAGCTACCAGCTTGCTCATTATAGAAGTCAACAGGCTGATGGCGATTTTCTGCAGAGCTGAGCAGAACAGCCGGGGCCTGTCACCCCGGGTCTCGAGTGAAGATCCAGGGGTATTTCCAAGCAGAAATAATGGGCCGCCGTGGCTTTTTAAAGAGGTATGATTTATCTCCGGGACGGCATCCAGCCTGGAGCTGTTGGAGGACGATCCCAGGCTCCCTGGCCGGCGAGGAGGTGTTCATACCTCGCCGGCTTGTCTGCAGATGGACGACAGCTGAGCCTTCATGGGCCCAGGCGACCAGGGCTTGGGCTGATCTGTTCTCGGCACAGAAAAGCAGCCAACCCAGG
>NW_023202216.1:0-1101 GCF_002007445.2 Ailuropoda melanoleuca
ATCAATCTACAAAAATCTCTTCCATTCCTATACACTAAAATGAAACAGCAGAAAGAGAAATTAAGAAAAAAATCCCCTTTACAACTGCACCAAAAACAATAAAATGCCTAAGAATAAACTTAAGCAAAGAGAAGAAAAACCTGCACTCTGAAAGCTATAAAACACTGATGAAAGAAATTGAAGATGACACAAAGAAATGGAAGGACAGATGGCGGAGGAGTAGGGGACCCCTTTTTCAGTCGGTCCCCTGAGCCAAGTTGGATAGGTACCAGACCAGCCTGAACATCCACGAAATCAGCCTGAGATGCAGGAAGATACATCTGGATCTCTACAAATGAACATCTCCAGTGCTGAGTATTGAGGTACGAAGCGGGAGCCGTGAAACCGCGCACAGATATCGGAAGATAAATGGATGGGGGGACGGAGCCGCCACATTCGGGCACTGGGAAGCAGTAGCCACCTGCACTATGGAGCGGGCAGACTCGGAGACCGGCACCCGCGAGAGAGCAGACTGAGACCGTGAGCCTAGGAACGTGCGTGGGACCAGACTGAAAACCGGAGCTCCGGTGTGTTCACTGGAACCAGACTGAGACTGGGAGCTCTGGGAGCGTGCGGGGGTGGCTGGCAGCTAGCGGCTGTCAGTGTTAGAAACACAAAGGACAGAAACGCGCCCATCCTGGAAGTGAGGGCTGGGACGCCGAGTGTGGGGCACACTTCCCGGGACACAGCAGGATTGAGCAACACCAACAGAAACAGAGTTAAAGTGGCCAGAACATCAGTGGAGAATGGTCCACAATCCCTCTGTTCTGAGACAGAGGCTGAGATTTGGCCACTGCTGCTCTGACTCACAGAAGAGGCATAGCAAACTGCCAGGGAAAGCCGCCAGAGAACAAAAGCCTGGAAATACCGGCTCACAGGGTGCCCATCCCCATCCCCCCTCGCAGGGGACACGGAGACTCTACCCAAACAGGGTTGCCTGAGTATCGGCGCAGGAAGCCCTTCCCCCAGAAGGCAGGTTGCAAAATCAAGAAGCCCACATCCCTAAGATCCCTATAAAACAAGGGCTCACTGCCTGGATCCTGGTCAATAATTTGGGCTCTG
>NW_023202217.1:0-170 GCF_002007445.2 Ailuropoda melanoleuca
AAGATACACAAGCCAACTCTTAACCAAAATAAAGAGACATATAGATAAAAACACAGTAGTAGTAGGGGACCCTTACACCCCACTATCAGAAATAGACAGAACACCCTGGCAAAAACTAAGCAAAGAATCAAAGGCTTTGAATGCCATACTCGACGAGTTGGACCTCATAG
>NW_023202217.1:665-1304 GCF_002007445.2 Ailuropoda melanoleuca
GAATTAGAAAACAGAAGTGCAGTAGAGCAAATCAACAGGATGAGAAGCTGGTTCTTTGAGAGAATCCATAAAATTGACAGACCACTGGCAAGACTGATCCAAAAGCAAAGAGANGAGAAGCTGGTTCTTGAGAGAATCCATAAAATTGACAAACTACTGTCAAGACTGATCCAAAAGCAAAGAGAAATGACCGAAATTATTAAAATTATGAGTTTAAAGGGAGAGGTCACGACCAACATTGAAATTGGAAGGATTATTAGAAATTTTTATCAACAGCTATATGCCAAAAAACTAAGCAATCTGGAAGAGATGGAGGCCTTCCTGGAAACCTATAAACTACCAAGACTGAAACAGGAAGAAATAGATTTCTTAAACAAGCCAATAAACTATGAAGAAATTGAGTCAGTGATAAACAACCTTCCAAATAATAAAACTCCAGGCCCGGACGGCTTTACTGGGGAATTCTACCGAACATTCAAAGAAGAACTAATACCTATTCTCCTAAAGCTATTTCAAAAAATAGAAACAGAAGGAAAGCTACCAAACTCATTCTATGAGGCTAATATTACCTTGATCCCCAAACCGGGCAAAGACCCCCTCAAAAAGGAGAATTACAGACCGATTTCTCTAATGAATATG
>NW_023202217.1:1469-1575 GCF_002007445.2 Ailuropoda melanoleuca
TACATCATATGAACAAGAAAAGACTCAGGAACCATATGATTCTCTCAATTGATGCAGAAAAAGCACTTGACAAAATACAGCATCCTTTCCTGATTAAAACCCTTCA
>NW_023202217.1:1995-2070 GCF_002007445.2 Ailuropoda melanoleuca
TCATCCATTTACAATAGCACCAAAAACCATACGTTACCTTGGAATTAACTTAACCTGAGACGTAAAGGACCTATA
>NW_023202218.1:0-565 GCF_002007445.2 Ailuropoda melanoleuca
CTCTCCATGCCTCAGCCTCCTGCCCGGCGGGGGAATCTAGGAAGAAGCGGGTGCAGGCGGCGCCTCCGGACACACTGCTATCGGTGGAGCAGGAGGCCCAGGTGCTTCTGAGGCCTGAGTCACCAGGTAGCCCCTCAGCCTGCAGCGTTGCTTTAACTATGGATCCTGCACGCTTTCCAGCCTCCCTCAGCCCCCGCCTCCGCGACTTCAGACGGAGTACGACCTGGGTGGGCCCACGTATATTTTTAACAACCCCTCGGCCACGCTTTGATTCTGGTATTAGCCGTGATGGACTAGATTTAGGAAACGCTGTTCCGGACCAGGCCAGTTGTANTGGCCAGTTGTACCTTCTGATAGAATCTGGCAGGACTTGTGAGGCAAAAAGGAGAAAAAAGATGGAAAGGCTTGCTGAGAGCTTTGGAGGGAGCAGTTAATCAGTTGCTAACTGAGACGCAAACGCCTATTTTGACACCCTCTAACCACATAATCCGAGCTGGGACTTGGATTACAGTGAGCTGTAGTACTACTTCGACAGTAGATTAATGCAGTTTGGCGTTTTTCTTTT
>NW_023202219.1:0-413 GCF_002007445.2 Ailuropoda melanoleuca
CCTATCACAGACATAACTCTCTTCCTTTTCAAACACTCTGGCCAGGCTTGGTTCAGGGGCTCACCATTCCTCACCTAGATTTTGTGAGGGCCGTTTAACTGGTTCCCTGCTTTAGGACCATCACCTTTATCACCACTACCATAATAGTATTTCCAAAACACAAATCTGTCACTCATTTTCCTCTGCTGTTTATAGCTCCCTAATGACATTTTAGAATAAAGACCAACTCCTTAAAGACAAGGCATCCCAGAGCGCACCTTGATCCCTCACAACTCTTACCTTTTAACCTGGCTCTTCTCTGCTGGAACATCATCATTCAATTCTACATGCAAAAGAATGAAACTTGACCACTCTCTCACACCATACACAAAGATAAACTCCAAATGGATGAAAGACCTCGATGTGAGACAGGA
>NW_023202219.1:651-902 GCF_002007445.2 Ailuropoda melanoleuca
GACACTACAGATAAAAGACTAATATCCAAGATCTACAAAGAACTTCTCAAACTCAATACACGTGAAACAAATAATCAAAAAGAAAAATGGGCAGAAGATATGAACAGACACTTTTCCAATGAAGTCAAAGAAATGGCTAACAGACACTTTTGCAATGAAGTCAAAGAAATGGCTAACACGTGAAAAAATGTTCAAAATCATTAGCCATCAGGGAAATTAAAATCAAAACCACATTGAGATACCACCTTATG
>NW_023202220.1:0-1325 GCF_002007445.2 Ailuropoda melanoleuca
GGCGGGCTCCCCTGCATCCTCTTGAAATAACCTTGCACAGTCTGGAAGGCTGGGGTGTGCTAGTAAGTGTTAAACTCCAGCTCTCCAGAAAGCAAAGAAACAAAGAAACAAATACCTCCCAATTGTAGCATTTGCCAATTCCCACCGTGTAAATACTCCTGCTGGGGCTGATGTGGCCCTACCAACACATGTCACTGAACGGGGGGCTGGAAGGGGATGTGCACGATCGGCTCTTGTGAGCTGGCTCCAGCATCCCGCTGTTAGAAGGTCATGCTCATTTCTCTCCTTAAATCATGTAATTTTCCTCTTCTGTCATTGTGTCATTCTCTAATGAGTTTCACAAAAAAAAAACTTGCTCCTTCTACTAGTTTTCATCCTTGAAAGCTCAGGCCAAAGGTTATCTTCTTTGTGAAGCCTCCCTGATGTCCCTGCCCATTCCCAGAACATGGAACTGAGCACTTCTCTGTTGGCCCAACACTTTACACACGCCTGTGTCGCGGATGGTGTGAAACAGCGAATACGTGACTAGCCTCTTTCCCACTAAGATTGTCAGACCTGTGGGGAGGGGAGAGGGTTGCTCTTTGTCCATCTCTGGAACCCCATACCCAGCATGCAAGAAGTATTCAATAACAGCTTGTTGGGGGAAGGAAGGAATACACAAGCAGAGAAAGGACGAACGGCTTCTGAGTCTTCTTTTCATGTGTCATTACCATCTGCAGCCCAGTTTTTGCCCCCTGCTCCCAATCAGCCAGGAGGCTAAGAGCAGGATTGCCAATAACACTGTATAAACATTACCTTACAAAATTCTTTTCTTTTTAACTTGACCTTCACACCAGCTCTTTTAGCACAAAGTGAAGTCAGTCTCAGGGAGGCGGGTGTGGGAGAAGCAAGAGNTGAGGCGGGTGTGGGAGAAGCAAGAGTGGAGAGAGAGGAGAAAAAGAACTGGAAAGCGGGGACTGGTGCCAGCTAGGAGTGTCTTCCATTAGAAGTGCTTTGAGTCACACACAGTGAATTAATATCCACAGGGATTAGCCCTGGAATTTCTGAATCCTGAGGAGAGGAGCGTCTGGTAGAGGGCGGTCAGCAGCGACCAGGCACAGGTCTTTAGCGGGCGCTGCTGGGCGTCTCAGGAAGTGCTTTACGGATCGATCCCTCCCCACCGCCCTGTGAGCTGCAGAGAGGACTGACCTTCTCTGAGCAAGATGCACCAACAAGCGGAGGCCCAGGCTACACAGAAAGGGGAAGTGAAGGATGGAGCAGGGCCATCGATTGTCCCTTTATAGGCATCCGGCAGTTGGTGAGCTCACCCCCAATCGTCACTCGCC
>NW_023202221.1:0-332 GCF_002007445.2 Ailuropoda melanoleuca
GGGGCTAAGTGGGGGGCTAACGTGAGGGGCTAAGTGAGAGGCTCAGTGAGGGGCTAAGTGAGGGGCTAATGTGAGGGGATAACGTGAGGGGAAAACGTGAGGGGCTGAGTGAGGGGCTGAGTGAGGGGCTAACGTGAGGGGCTAAGTGAAGGGCTAAGTGAAGGGCTAAAGTGAGGGGATAACGTGAGGGGATAACGTGAGGGGCTGAGTGAGCGGCTAAGTGAGGGGCTACGTGAGGGGCTAACGTGAGGGGCTACGTGAGGGGCAAACGTAAGGGGATAACGTGAGGGGCTAAGTGAGGAGCTAACGTGAGGGGCTAAGTGAGGGGCTAA
>NW_023202221.1:643-906 GCF_002007445.2 Ailuropoda melanoleuca
GAGGGGCTAAGTGAGGGGCTAACGTGAGGCGATAATGTGAGGGGCTAAGTGAGGGGCTAACGTGAGGGGATAATTGAGGGGCCAACGTGAGGGGCCAACGTGAGGGGCCAACGTGGGGGGCCAACGTGAGGGGCTACATGAGGGGCTACGTGAAGCGCTAACGTGAGCGGCTAACGTGAGGGGCTAACGTGAGGGGCTACGTGAGGGGCTACGTGAGGGGCTAACGTGAGGGGCTAACGTGAGGGGCTAAGTGAGGGGCTGCG
>NW_023202221.1:1141-1517 GCF_002007445.2 Ailuropoda melanoleuca
AAGGGAAGGGCTAAGTGAGGGGCTAACGTGAGGGTATAACGTGAGGGGTTAAGTGACAGTCTACTGTGAGGGGCTAAGTGAGGGGCTAAGGGAGGGGAGAACGTGCGGCGCTAACGTGAGGGGCTAAGTGAGGGGCTACGTGAGGGGATAACGTGAGGGGATAACGTGAGGGGATAACGTGAGGGGCTAAGTGAGGGGCTAAGTGACGGGATAACGTGAGGGGATAACGTGAGGGGCTAAGTGAGGGGCTATCATGAGGGGCTATCGTGAGGGGCTAAGTGAGGGGATAAACTGAGGGGCTAATGTGAGGGGCTAACGTGAGGGGCTAAGTGAGGGGATAACGTGAGGGGCTAATTGAGAGGCTAAGTGAGGGGTT
>NW_023202222.1:0-762 GCF_002007445.2 Ailuropoda melanoleuca
GACCCTAATTCATTTTATCAATGTCCCATTTTAGCAAAATGAACCCATAATATCATCTCAGCTTAAGCACCACTCTTCTTCTGAACATCCCCCACCCCTGAACAAGGAAACCTTTAAGAAGTACTGAACCTGGGTTCAGGCTTGGAAGGAGCTCACCAGGTTCCGGGAAAGCTTCCCCCCGAGACCTGAAGACAGCTGCCATCTCACGTGGTAGAGAAGAGGAAGTTTTGTTGGTAGGGACACTGTCTCCGGGACAAAGGAAAAGGACGGCTGATCTCTCCCTGACCATTGGAGTTTTTAGATATTTTCGGTAATGGACTGAGAGAATGACTTTCTCCATGAGTTTCAGTAAGGGTGATTGATGTTCAGCTTTTCCCTAGTTTAATTCAGAGTCCTTTTGCATAAAACATTTTTTATGAGTCAGTATCTTCAATGAGTTTGTTTTATTCATTTTGGAATCCCTGAGTATCGTGGTGTATTTAATTCTCACGGTCGTCTTCAGCAATTATCTAAACTGTCCGTCCAGGTAACTTGTTGCCCACCTGAACATGCTGACANTGCTGACAGCAGGCCGCATCCCCCACACGAGAGAACACACGCAGTCTGGTTGCATGTAACACGGCTAACGGGAATTTAATATTCTCACAATTGTGTTTGCTCTGACAGTGGCCCTGAATTATTTAGAACCGCCTCACATCTCTCTAGTAAAACACCGCTCTCCTAATGAGCCAAAGCAAGGGCAGTGGTCCCAGGTTAGCCCAG
>NW_023202223.1:0-790 GCF_002007445.2 Ailuropoda melanoleuca
AGGAAATAGAGCGGAAATGAACTACTGGGATTCATCAAGATAAAAAGCTTTTGCACAGCAAAGAAAACAGTCGACAAAGCCAAAAGACAACCAGCAGAATGGGAGAAGATATTTGCAAATGTCTTATCAGATAAAGGGTGTATCCAAAATCTATAAAGAACTTACCAAACTCAATAGCCAAAAAACAAAAAATTCAGTCAGGAAGTGGGCAGAAGACACGAACAGACGTTTCTCCAAAGAAGACATGCAAATGGCCAACAGACACATGAAAAAATGCTCAACATCCCTCAGCAACGGGGGAACCAAAACCACACGAGACACCACCTCACACTGGTCAGAACGGCTACAGTTAACAAGTCAGGAAACAACAGAGGTTGGTGAGGATGCAGAGAAAGGGGATCCCTCTCACACTGTTGGTGGGAATGCAAGCTGGTGCAGCCACTCTGGAAAACAGTGTGGCGGGTCCTCAAAAAGTTGAAAATAGAGCTACCCTATGACCCAGCAATTGCACTACTGGGTATTTATCCCAAGATACAAATGCAGTGATCCAAAGGGACACCGGCATCTCCACGTTTATAGCANTGTTTATAGCAGCATTACTCACAACAGCCAAACTACGGAAAGAGCCCAGATGTCCTTCAACAGATGAATGGATAAAGAAGAGGTGTGTATGTACATGATGGAATACTACACAGCCATTAAAAAAATGAAATCTTGCCATTTGCAATGACATGGATGGAACAAGAGGGTAGTATGCTAAGCAAAATAAGTCAATCAGAGAAAGACAATT
>NW_023202224.1:0-1206 GCF_002007445.2 Ailuropoda melanoleuca
CTCAGGGCTACCCAGGAGTCCTGGGATCGAGCCCCACATCAGACTCTGCTCAGCGGGAAGTCTGCTTCTCCCTCTCCCTCTTCCTCTGTGCTCTCTCTCTCTTTCTCCCAAATAAATAAATAAAATATTAGGAAAAAAAAGGAAAAGAAAATTGAGATTCATTACACTAACCTCAGAAGAATGGCATGATCTATATGGAGGGGTAAAAACTTTGTCCACAAACTCAGGCATATAAACCTTACTTTCTTTAAATCAAATTAAATGTGACTCCTCACCCAATTTGGTGGGAAATTTAGTCTCAGTGTTGACCTCACCTTATCCTGGGTGTATTCTGGAAGCCTGGAGGTTTAAGTGGCATGTAGAAGAAGGAGCCATGCCCTCTGACCTTTAGCCTATCCTGGTTGTTATGCCAGCCTCATTGTCTTCACTCAGTGTGGCTCCTGGGAGTCTGATGACTTCTCTGGAAATCCAGTTTCTTGCTAAGGTTTAGCTGATGGACATGCTCACCCTCGTCGGATAAGGGATGCCGCAAACCATAGCTGACCATAATGGAGGGACAGTGGATGATAATGGAGCTGACCATTATGGAGGGACCATAATGGAGGGATGGTGATCTTCATCCCCGGGATGGCCATCTCCTTTCCAGGCTCACAAAATCACTCCTCTTTCTTACTTTTTCTACCTTTTCTTCCCTATTTTCCCTCCTTGCTCCCAAACTGCCAGCCTTCTCCCCACTTCTCCTTCACATGGATGATTTTCAATGAACACACACCTTTAAAGAGGACAAAAAGTGACATTAATTTCTGGGAATTTCTATTCTTACATGGAAAAAAATTTCTTATGATAGTATATCGTTGGCTTGTCCACACTTTGAATTGGGGTCCATGGAAATGAAGGAAAAACAAACATAAGTGAAAATAATTTAATCATCTCCCTTGGCATTCATATCAAGTTCGGGCCATCAAAAATACATGAGTATCTCTTCCAAAGAGAGAGAGGGGGTGGGGAATTCAGTAACACTGATCTGATGGATACAGACTTTCTGTTCAGGGTGATGAAATGTCATGGAGATGGATGGTGATGGTGACATAGTAATGTGAATGTTCTTGATGCCACTGAACCAAACACTTGAAGGTGGTTACAATGACAAATTTTATGCTTTGTATATTTTACCACAATAAAAAAACATTCAGTGATTCTTTGATC
>NW_023202226.1:0-406 GCF_002007445.2 Ailuropoda melanoleuca
CTGTAGTTACCGTCTGTCACCAGCCAGAGTTATTAAAATATTATTGACTATATTCTCTATACTGCACTTTTCTTTTGTTTTTTTTAAAGATTTTATTTATTTATTCAACAGAGATAGAGACAGCCAGCAAGAGAGGGAACACAAGCAGGGGGAGTGGGAGAAGAAGAAGCNCACACAATGCCACACTAATGTCAGGTATACAACATAGTGATTCGACAATGCTAAACATTATGCAGCGCTCACCACAGTAAGTGTAGTTACCGTCTGTCACCAGCCAGAGTTATTAAATATAATTGACTATATTCTCTATACTGCACTTTTCATTTTTTTTTTTAAGATTTTATTTATTTATTCGACAGAGATAGAGACAGCCAGCGAGAGAGGGAACACAAGCAGGGGGAGTGGG
>NW_023202226.1:501-1443 GCF_002007445.2 Ailuropoda melanoleuca
GCTTAACGACTGCGCCACCCAGGCACCCCTGAAGTTTGAACTTCTTAATCCCCTTCATGTATTTCACTCATCCTCCCATCGTCGCCCTTCTGGCAACCACCAGTATGTCGCCTGTATTTATGAGACTTTCTGTTTTTGTGTTTGCATTTGTTCGTTTGTTTTGTTTTTCAGATTCACATATGAGTGAAATCACATGGTATTGCCTTTCTCTAACTTATTTCACTTAGCAAAATACTCCCTAGGTCCATCCATGTTGTTAAGAATGGCAATATTATATTCTTTTTTTATTGCTAAATAATACTCCATTGTATATGTGTGTGTACATCTTCTTTAACCCAGAACTGTATATTTCTTACCGAAGATGAACTTCATGGATACATCTTAATCAGCCAAAGTCTAGTTTACCACAGGATACACTCTTGGTGTCATATATTCTACAGGTTTGGATAAATGTATAAGGACATATATCTACCATCATAATATTATAGAGAATTTTCACTGCCCTAAAAATCCTCTGTGCTCTGCCTATTCATCTTTTCCCCCTTAATGTATACTTTTTAATTGCTTCCTAAATACCACAAAAAGAATTTTATATACAAAATTACCTATTACTGTTAAATCATTCAAAGACGAAAAAGTTCCCTCTTTAACAGCATTAAGGTAGGTGTAATAAAACTGCAAGTGCTTAAACTTTTTAAAATACTTTAAATCTTTTTTAAATACTTATCATTTTTTGAAATTTTTTACTTTTAAGTAACCTGTACACCCAACATGGGTCTCGAACTTACAACCAGAGATTAAGAGTTACATGCTCTACCAAGTGAGCTAGCCAGGTGCCCCTTAAACTATTTATCTTAAAAGTAAAAACTTCGGAAAGCAAAGAATCCCAAATCTTTAAATCTTTGAGAAGCAAACAATTCTGCAGTATCAACCATTAGTTAA
>NW_023202227.1:0-637 GCF_002007445.2 Ailuropoda melanoleuca
CACAGTAGCTACCCAAACAATGTGAGCTGAATAAAAATTTTTAGAAAGACAGGATCTATTTACCTTTTAAAATAATAATTTAAAAAAGCTAGTCAGGAAGGGTAAAAGAAAATTAACATGGGTTCTAATTTGGTAACATTGCATGTAATTTTCCCCCTCCTTAATAATAGCTATTACTTATTGAGGACTTACTCTGTACCATAATTTTACCAAAATTATATTCAACCCTTTGAATTCAGTGCCATGATAAGCAATCCCATTTTACAGATGGGAAAACTGAAGCTTAGAGAAGTTAAGTAGAAAGTCACAGGGCTGGGGGTGGAGCTTGGGCCTGTCTGGCTCCAGAATCACTACTTGTAACCATTACTCTCTCCTGTGAGCACAAAGGAAAATTTGGCTCAGTCCCTCCCATCACATGACTGCACNCTCAGTCCCTCCCATCACATGACTGCACATTCCCAAATGGTGGAGTGTAAAGAAGTGAAATTAACTTTCCCTGTGAGCAATGTATCAGAATTCAAACCCAAGTCGGTAACCTACAACACCTGGTAATCCATGACTCTAAGCAATATTGCTCTCATCCTGGGTGCTGTGTAACTTGTCTGCATGGGTAGATGCAGTCCTAATTCTGGCCTTG
>NW_023202228.1:0-373 GCF_002007445.2 Ailuropoda melanoleuca
AGGGCGTCGGTTCTTCCCCGAGCGCAGAGTGTCTTCTGGTCTCCGCGTGCCTCCCTCGACGTCTGTCGTCGATGTCTCCCGGGTGTCCAAGAGCAGGGCTGTCCGTCTCCCTCGACGTCTGTCGTCGGTGTCTCCCGGGTGTCCGAGGACAGGGCTGTCCATCTCCCTCGACATCTGTCGTCGGTGTCTCAGGTGTGTCCAAGGACAGGGCTGTCCGTCTCCCTCGACGTCTGTCGTCGGTGTCTCAGGGGTGTCTGAGAGCAGGGCTGTCCCCTGTTGAGTATTTCACTGAGGAGGAGGTGTTGGGAGGGTTGTTCTGGAGGAAAGTCCCCTGGAGAGAAGCGGGGTTGGGGTGAAGGAGGGTTCTCACCCG
>NW_023202228.1:385-726 GCF_002007445.2 Ailuropoda melanoleuca
GTGGTGATTTCTGGGAGGAGGTGAAACCTGCGTCTTCCCCTTTGGGGCCTGTGACTGATGAGTCTCTGCTGTGGGGCTTCTAATGTGGGGTCTGTGATTGACAGTTGTTCCTGTAACTGACACTGAGTGGTCGGCTTCCCCGCCCAGCGCCCCTTCTGGCGACCCTAGTCCACTTGACTGAGCCTTCCCTTCATGCATTTCACAGTTCTAACCAGTTTTCGGTGGAGTGTGTGGAAAATTGGAATTCCAGATCCCACTGCTTCTCCTGCACCCGAGACACAAGAGCCGCCAATGTCATCCTCCCACGAGTCTCTTGCTAACGTGTGGCCTCCTACACTGGC
>NW_023202229.1:0-298 GCF_002007445.2 Ailuropoda melanoleuca
AAATATCAACGATCATCATCTCTCGTGAGTAAGGGTGCATGAATGAAAACCTTCCGGATTTTCGAGGACACTTCGCCCTTCTCATTGGTTATAAAGCAGTGCGTCCAGGAAAACACCTCCAGCGAAGAACAACCTTTTCAATGGGGACCCCGATTCCACATTGGCAAGAGGGGCCTGGGGAGGATCCAGCCCTTAGAACCAAGAAACAAAGTGTGAGGGGAAAGCCCTTGAAGTCACGACGGCCTTATGGAAGGTGGAACAGGAATCAAGGTCCTTTGGTACCGTGAGTGAAACACGA
>NW_023202229.1:418-644 GCF_002007445.2 Ailuropoda melanoleuca
CCACGTCCGTCAGAAACAACACCGTACACGGACCGTCTAAGCACTATCATCACCCTTCGTAAATAGGGAAACATGAGGGAAAGTGTTCTCGGAAGCCTGACGAGAGTGCCCCATAGTGGTCTCTGAGACCGCACACAGTCCAGGGAAAAATCAACGATCATCATCTCTCGTGAGTAAGGGAGCATGAATGAAAATGATCAGGATTTTCGAGGACTCAGCGCCCTTC
>NW_023202229.1:740-894 GCF_002007445.2 Ailuropoda melanoleuca
ATTGGCTGTAGGGGCCTGGGGAGGATCCAGCCCTTAGAACCAAGAAACAAAGTGTGAGGGAAAAGCCCTTGAAGTCACGCACACCTTATGGAAGGTGGAACAGGAATCAAGGTGCTTTGGTACCGTGAGTGAAACACGATGAACACAGCATTGA
>NW_023202229.1:982-1082 GCF_002007445.2 Ailuropoda melanoleuca
AGAAAAGGCCCAAACCACGTCCGTCAGAAACAACACCGTACAGGGAGCGTCTTAGCACTATCATCACCCTTCGTGAATAGGGAAATATGAGGGAAAGTGG
>NW_023202231.1:0-1719 GCF_002007445.2 Ailuropoda melanoleuca
TTTAAGTAATATTTAGATATATGTATATGTTTATATACAAATACTTTGGA
Organism: Ailuropoda melanoleuca; assembly: GCF_002007445.2. Classification (NCBI taxonomy): domain Eukaryota; kingdom Metazoa; phylum Chordata; class Mammalia; order Carnivora; family Ursidae; genus Ailuropoda; species Ailuropoda melanoleuca. The sequence goes on from NW_023202231.1 coordinate 51, forward strand.
AGAAAATGTATATATTTTTCAAGTAGGGAAGTGCATCTAAACCCCTGAGGAAAGACTTGTCTTGAGTCCTAGACAGTAAAGAAGTTTTGGGTATACGGGGGAGCTTCTGAGGTGGGAGGGAATTTGAAAAGCCCCAAAGGAAAAGGGTAAGGCTTGGGTACTATATGAAGTGTTGCATACAGAATGTTGGCAGGAAAAATCAGGGGGGCATAAAGAGTGAATGGGTTCTGCAGAAAGCAGAAGCTCTGAATGTACAAAAAGGGAAAGCCACATCCTCACTACAAATTTTACACTGTGTGCGCACACCTCCTTTGAATAAGGGTATACAAATCCCCGGAAAAGCTCCATGGGTGACTTTTCCCAGAAGTCCTCAGTCCCTAGGTTTTGCTCCTCAAGACCTGCTTATGAGAGTCCCAGCAGTGGGAGGATGGTGCTTGGACTTAAAGGAGGGCAGCTCTGTGTATGCAGCTCTAACACTCACTGCCATAGCCACCAGATATGTTGTACAGAATGTGCATTACTCTACTCACAGGTGACAGTCGTGCTCTAGTCTACGTGAATGACACCCTCTCAAGTAGGGCACTGCACTCAGCTGAAAGTGGTGGCCCTGCCCAAATACACACATGTAGTTTTCATCCAATGCAGTTTCTAGCATGTGAATGACTACATCACTGTCCTTCTCGCACCTTCCTTTGAGTGAGTACCCCCTTACTTTACTGCATATTTAATGTGCTGATTTTGAGGCTTGAGAGATAATAAGCCTTCCTCCCTTTTTCTGTTCCTCAGGTTAAGAGATAACCTCATCAAACTTTTCCTGTTGAATTTCAAGTTGTTAGAAATGGCATATTAAAAATGGTTCTCTTTCCACCAAAGCTAAAGCTTCCCCTAACACACCCACCACATCCCTCTGTGCCCCAACCCTCCTAGTCCTTTGTTCAGAGTTCTACAACTTAACTTCAAAACNCCAAAACTCCAGAAGCAGCAAAGCAAACACGCAGGAAACTCAAGAGAAAGAGAAGTCCATTTAGAGGTGGTGCTAGGATTCACAGGACAGAAATCCCACTTTCTCCTCCATTCCTGGATAAAATATAGTCCATTTACCTTGCCTGGAATCAAGAGAGAAGATAGGCTTATGGCCTAGAGGTGTACAATTTTTCCTTCCCAGCCCTGGATTTTCTCCACTTTTCCTAGTGTTCCTCTTGTTGAGAGATCTTTTCCAATCTTTTCATTTGGAGGCACAGACCTCCATGGGTCCGTCTTTCCNCCCTGGATTTTCTCCACTTTTCCTAGTGTTCCTCTTGTTGAGAGATCTTTTCCAATCTTTTCATTTGGAGGCACAGACCTCCATGGGTCCGTCTTTCCCCTTTAAAAACTGAAGCTGAGAGATGGTGGAAGTAAGTGGGTGAAAGAAATTCATATACCCTAAACCAGTTATACTTTAAGAGCTAGGGAGATGAGTTTTACAAGAGTCTGTAGAGACAGAGATGGGTGTATTTTTTTTTTTTTGACAGAGAGCAGGAGAGCACAAGTAGGGGGAGCAGCAGAAGGAGAGGGAGAAGCAGGCTCCCTGCTGAGCAGGGAGCCTGATGTGGAGCGCAATCCCATCCGAGGACCCTGGGATCACGACCTGAGCCAAAGGCAGTCGCTTAACCACCTGAGCCACCCAGGC
>NW_023202232.1:0-271 GCF_002007445.2 Ailuropoda melanoleuca
GACTCTGGCTCAGGTCATGATCTCAGGGTTGTAGGATGGAGCCCCATGTCAGGCTCCACATGGATCCTGCTTGGGATTTTCTCCCTCTGCCCCTCCTCTCACTCTCTCAAGTAAATCAAATCTTTAAAACAAATTTTTTTTTTAAAATCAGTGACCAGGGGGCGCCTGGGTGGTGCAGTCATTAAGCGTCTGCCTTCGGGTCAGGGCATGATCCCGGCGTTATGGGATCGAGACCCACATCAGGCTCCTCCGCTATGAGCCTGCTTCTTCC
>NW_023202232.1:286-593 GCF_002007445.2 Ailuropoda melanoleuca
CCCCCTGCTTGTGTTCCCTCTCTCGCTGGCTGTCTCTATCTCTGTCGAATAAATAAATAAAATCTTAAAAAAAAAAAATCAGTGACCAGGGGCGCCTGGGTGGCTCAGCCGTTAAGTGTCTGCCTTCAGCTCGGGTCATGATCCCATGGTCCTGGGATCGAGCCCCATGTCGGGCTCCCTGCTCCTGGCGTGGAAGCCTGCTTCTCCCGGCGTGGGAGCCTGCTTCTCCCTCACCCACTCCCCAGGCTTGTGTTCCCTCTCTCGTGCTGTCAAATAAATAAATAAAAATCTTAAAACAAAAAATCAG
>NW_023202233.1:0-1051 GCF_002007445.2 Ailuropoda melanoleuca
ATTTGAGTCCTTAGTATCTGCATGGAGCAGACTGAGCTGAAATGCCAGGAAATTAATTCCTCAGAAAAAAACCCCAAACGATGAAATTTGGTGGTTAAATAAATCCACTTTTTTGCCCTTAGGTTGGGCAACACTTATATTTTAAAACCTCCCAGAGATCTCCAACAAGAGTACATCAAAATTGTCCATAATCAGAATCTGCTCATTAATCTAACCAATATGTTCTCCCCTTCTTTTTTCTCAGTCTGTCATTCCAGTATCAGTATTTCCTTTGAGCATCTTGCAAATAAACCACTTGCACTCAAATCTTTGTCTCAAGTTTGAGTCAGAAAGAATGTGAAACTAAGACATTAGCTACTGTGGGGTCTTTGCACAAATGTCAGGATGTTGTTGGTAGTCAGTTCACACTAAAAGTAATACCATAAATATTGATGGGAATCTCTGCTTGCGTGAAAAATACTTTAAAGAGGTGATGCTCAACTAGAGGTGATTTTGCCTCCCAGGGGACAGTTGGCCATGTTTGGAAACACTTTCCATTGTCACCACTAGTTGGGGAACTACTGCCATATACTAAGTATAGGTCAGGAATGCTGCTAAACATTCCACCATACGTACACACAACATTCTTTTCAAAATGTTAATAGTGTTGCTGTAAAGCAATCCCTTCTTTAAGTAATATGACTGGGAGTCAATCATATTGCTGAGGTATTCACAAATCAATAGCTTTAAAATGATTGTATTAGAAAAGAAAGGTTTAAAATCAAATACCTTAAGTCTTTCCTTAAGAAGATTAATAAAATTATNCCTTTCCTTAAGAAGATTAATAAAATTATATCCAAATAACATTAACAAAGCCAATTTTTCTTTTTTAAATATATAAACAAAATTAATAATCACTTAGCTCTAATGATCAAGAGAATAAGAGCAAAACTAAAATTAGTAGTATCCAGGATGAAATCAGGGCTATCATTATATCTCCCGTAGACATTAAAAAGCTAATAGATAAATATTAGGAAAATCTCTATTCCAAAAACATGTTGACATTAAATGA
>NW_023202234.1:0-641 GCF_002007445.2 Ailuropoda melanoleuca
AGCAAGGCTTGGCCATGTAGTAGCTACTAAATATTTCATTTCCCAAATAACACATGAAAGTTAAATGAGACGTGGTCCTTATCCTCAAGGAGCTTAGCCTCTACTGAGGATAAATGAATTAATTATTGTAGCAGATGTGAAAAGTGCTAGAAGAAATGTGTATTTGTAGACATTTGTAGCTTGTAGATATTTGTAGGTAGAGGAGATGGGTATTTGTAGATATTTGGATATTTGAAGGATAGGTAGGGAGATGCTGGATAATGGTGTGGAGTTAAAAGTGGTAGTGGTGGGAGACATGGAATGAGGTGGCACAGAACCAAAGTACTCTGGCCAGAGCCACTGTGGGGAAATGCTCAAAAGCATTAAACAGCTTTATGTTCAAGGGTCTGCAGGTCATTCAGTATGGCTGCAGCCAAAGTCAAGGAGTGNTGCAGCCAAAGTCAAGGAGTGGAAAGGGATGAAGGTGAAGAGGATCATGGGGCAGAATATGATAGACTTTAAATGCTCCTAAAAACTTATGCTGCATAATAAAAGCGTTTTCAAAATGGAAAAGAACCCTCACATTTAGGGAAAAAAATAGCATAGTGTAAGAAATTTATTTACAGTTTATAACAGGTCACTTCATTTGTCTCACTAAAAAT
>NW_023202236.1:0-795 GCF_002007445.2 Ailuropoda melanoleuca
AAGGGACCACTTGTATCTTGTCCGTGCTACATCGGCAGGGCAACAGGCTAGTGGCTGATATACAGAGGGGCTGATATATATATACTGATATATCAGTATATATATATACTTTAACATGGTGACTTCTTGTTGTATAAATTTTACTTCAATTAAAAAAAATACTGATGCCCATGTTGCACCTGTAGAGGTTTAAAAGTGATTGGTCTGTGGTGTGAAGCTTGGATTTTGATTTTAAAACTTCCTGGGTGATTCTAATGTGTAGTCAGAACTGAGAACTTCTGCTTTAAGACTCTCCTCCTGGAATTGACCCTTTCATGTCTTACTTGTTCTCACTTCTAGCCTCTAGCATGGCTCTTCCTTTCCACTTTCCTGTACATTTTGGGGGTTAATATTTACNACAATGCAGTCTAAAGATGAGCTGCACAAAATGCCCTAGGATCCCTGTTTACTGTGTACCTTCTCAATTTCCAACTCTGACCTGTCAAATCAGAATCATATGGGTAAGGCTCAGGACTGTACGTATCTAACAGGCATCCCAGGTGACTGTTATGTGTGTGATGATCTGAGAACTTAAATAAGACAGTCAGGGGAGGGAGGGACATTTCATTAAAGATGATCATTTGTGGATGCCTGGCAATGTCAAGGATGGGGATGAGGCATGACCACCACAGCCCCAATCTCAGCACATGGTTACACAACTTACCTCCTCTTGACCCTCAGCCAGTTGGTATGTTTCATGAGTTCTCCATCTCTAAGACACAGGAGGCCAAGGAACCCAGGGTGCAGTCATTTGGA
>NW_023202237.1:0-2379 GCF_002007445.2 Ailuropoda melanoleuca
AGAAACGAGGCACACCTGAACTAAACAGGGCACAGAAGATGGGGAAGAGAGATCAGATTTAAGAGATAAATAAAAAGGCAAACTGTGTAAGATTTAGTGGATGTGGTGGAAGACATAAGTGATAGCCAAGGTGTCCAGGCATATGTAATTGACTGGATGGTGGTGGTTTTCACTAAGATAGACTACAGTAGAGGAATAGGTTTAGGGAATTGAAGAGAAATTTTGTTAGTTACAACACCATGACTGATGCATTTGGCAAAGGAAGAGAGACACTTTCTTCTTTTCTGCAGAGTACCAAAATGCACCCTCAAAATGCAGAAAGAGGACCTGATGCATCTCTCCCACAGGTCAGAGAACCTCGGGCTTAAAAGCACATCACTACGTGGATGTGCTTGGAAGGAACAGAGGCACCAGGCACCAGATCAACCATACAAGCATTCAATATGAGACTCTGTTTCTACATCTAAAAACACCTCCCCACATGAGGGCCCCAACTCAAGGGTGGAAGGAGGAATAGAACCCAGGACGGGTACATAGGCCAGGCATACAACAGAATTCAGACACAAAGGAGAAGCATAAAAATTTCATACCATGGACACTCCAGCAAGGAAAAATCAGTAGAAATTGAGGACTAGTATATGAGATGAGATAAGAGCTACTCCATATTTTCTCCCACTTGCTATCAAATACAGTGCTCATCTCCAAATTATTCACTGTTGTCAATAAACTTCAGTATTTTCCTTGATTTCTATGAGGATTGTGTTACGAATGTAATCACTGCTATTTGAATTACAAATATGACCACATCTCCGATTGAAATCACCTGTGTGGGTGGTGTTCCCATCACAGAGATGGACGGAAAAGCTGGAGTGAGACAGACAGGTGGGTCTACTAGACCAGAGTCGAGTCCATAACGTTATCTGGAGCCCATCAGGATAGCTTTTTTTTTTATCTATTTAGAGGCACCCATCAGTCTGAGATCCACCTAGAAATAGAAAACACCCTTCCTGTGTATGAAGGAGACCTAAGGGAAAGATACTAGGTACAGTGCAGCACCTGACAAGATAGACATCTATGGAAAAGTTTCCTGCACCAACAAAATGTAAGCACAGGGCCCAGCTTGGTGGTTGCATGAAACTTGCATCAGTTTTTCCCTTGGGTGTCTGTTTTTCCATAGACTTAAAATTATCCACAAGAAACAGCAAAGCCATATTGATGAAGAGTAACAACCCTGGAGTAGATGACTTGAGTTCATATTCCAGTTCTGCCACTCAACTTAGCAAATTCCATAAGTTCTTTGTGTCTCATTTTCCTAGTCTTTAAAAATATGGATGTAAAAGTACGCCAGCCTCATGTACTTTTGGTTAAATTAGTTAAAATTTATAAAACAAGGGATATGTGGGTGGCTTAGTTGGTTAAGCGGCAGACTGCTGGTTTCAGCTCAGATCATGATCTCATGGGTCGTGAGATCGAGTCCAAGTGGAACCTGCATTGAGCCCCACGACAAGCCCCTAATTGGACTCCGTGGTTGATAGGGAGTCAGCTTGAAATTCTCTCTCTGCCCTTCCCCCGACTTGTGCACGCACATGCACTCTCTCCTCTCTGTCTCTCTGTGTTTCAAAGAAAGAAATAAACCTTTAAAAAATTATAAAACAGAACACTACCAGACAAGGTACACAGTGAAGGCTGTTTACGTGTTAATGCTACTACATACATCTGGAAAAGGAACTGGGGAACTGGAAAATCCTGTTTAAAAATCAGCAGCAATATTGCCACCTAGAGTCCATCCTGAAGACTTGCCATCTAGCATTCTTCCACCTGAAATCAGCAATAGCAGTACAGCTATCCTAAGGCATGGAGCACAGTCGTCCACTAAGCCAAATACAGTGTATCTACAAAAAAGTTACCTAGTGGAGGGCTCTCATTCTCTATATTCTTGCCAAGAATAGTCATTCCTGCAACTTCCATCTCTTCCAGGAACCCTCTTTGGGCCTATTTAAAATCATTAGTTCTAAAATCTAAAACTTTTAGTCACCCCAACTCTTAGAGGATATACAGCATCCCACAGAAATGTGTAGGGTATGGGAATGAACCAAAGTTCAGACATAGAAACAGGAAGGGCTCTTCCACTACCTGCTGAATTTGGAGCCATTATAAGTCTCTGTCACAATAAGTGGTATCTGGGAGTTCCCTGCAACTCAGGAATACAATTCCATGCCTATGATCATTGGCNCCACCTGAAATCAGCAATAGCAGTACAGCTATCCTAAGGCATGGAGCACAGTCGTCCACTAAGCCAAATACAGTGTATCTACAAAAAAGTTACCTAGTGGAGGGCTCTCATTCTCTATATTCTTGCCAAGAATAGTCATTCCTGCA
>NW_023202238.1:0-939 GCF_002007445.2 Ailuropoda melanoleuca
TTTTTGAGGAACCTCCATACTGTTTCCCAGAGTGGCTATACAAGCTTGCATTCCCACCAACAGTGTAAGAGTTACCCTTTCTCCATATCCTTGCCAACATCAGTTGTTTCCTGAGTGGCTAATTTTAGCCATTCTTGCCAGTTGAGCTGGTATCTCACTGTGGCTTTGATTTGCATTTCCCTGATGCTGAGTGATGTTGAGGATTTTTTCATGAGTCTGTTGGCCATTTGTATGTCTTCTTTGGAGAAATGTCTGTTCATGTCTTCTGCTCATTTCTTGATTGGATTATTTGTTCTTTGGGTGTGGAGTTTCTTAATTTCTTTATAGATTTTGGATACTAGTCCTTTATATGGTAAGACATTTGCAAATATCTTCTTCCATTCTGTCAGATGTCTTTTGGTTTTGTCAACTGTTACCTTTGCTGTGCAAAAGCTTTTTATCTTGATGAAGTCCCAATAGTTCATTTTTGCTTTGTTTCCCTTGCCTTTGGAGGTGTGTCTAGTAAAAAGTTGCTGTGGCTGAAGTCAAAGAGGTTGCTGCTTGTGTACTCTTCTAGGATTTTGATGGATTCCTGTCTCACCTTTAGGTCTTTCATCTATTTCGAGTCTACTTTTGTGTATGGTGTAAATAAATAGTCCAGTTTCATTTTTCTGCATGTGGCTGTACAATTTTCCCAACACTATTTGTTGAAGAGACTGTCTTTTTGCCATTGGATATTCTATCATGCTTTGTCNCGAAGATTAGTTGAACATAGAGTTGAGAGTCCATTTCTGGGTTCTCTATTCTGCTCCATGGATCTATGTGTCTGTTTTTATGCCAGTATCATACTGTCTTGATGACTACAGCTTTGTAATAGAGCTTGATATCGATATGCTGCCTGCAGAGACTAATTTTAGACCCAAAGACACCTCCAGATTTCAAGTGAGGGGGTGGAAAACC
>NW_023202239.1:0-1024 GCF_002007445.2 Ailuropoda melanoleuca
ACCCAATAGGCATTATAAATCTACACTTAGGGCATGAGCAGGGACATCAAGAATGAAAAAATGAAAAAAAATATTTTTAGAGGAAATCTATAATCTTTGGACTTTTAAAAAAGGTATAAAAATTCATGATGGACACTATTGGGACTTTGTTGTACTTTCTTGCACTTCCCTTTAGATGAATATTCTTCTTACTTTGAATTACAGGTAGCTGGTTATGAGATGTGGTTGGAGCCTCCAGAGATCTTGATCAGGGTCAGAGTGACATGATAGAATGGCAGCAGATGAGGTCATGCCCCATGACACACACTGTTCCTCACCAGTCCCATTTGTTCTTATTGGTACCTAGAAGGCAATATCCCAGTCTCTCGCAGTTAGATGGAGCAATATGTGGAATGTGGGGAGAAGTGACTTCAAGGCCAGGCTTCTAAAATCTCCTGTGACATACCACCATGTGGTGCCACTTCTTTATTTTTGCTTTTGTTGCCTGTGGTTTGGGTGTCAAATCCAAGAAATAATTGCTAAGACTAATGCCATGAAGTTTCCCACTATGTTTTCTTTTAGGAGTTTTACAGTTTGAAGTCTTACATTGAAGTCTTTAGACTATTTTGTGTTAATTTTTTTGTCTAGTCTAAGAAAGGAGTCCAACTTAATTCTTTTGCATGTAGATAGCCCGTTATTCTAACATNACTTAATTCTTTTGCATGTAGATAGCCCGTTATTCTAACATAATTTATTGAAGAGACTGTTCTTTCCTCACTGTATATTCTCAGCACTCAGGTCAAAGATTAGCTTGGCTTCATTTCTTCCTTAGTTCGTTGTTAGTGCATAGAAACACAACTGAATTTTGTATATCGATTTTATACCCTGGTTGTTCTTTTCCTGCTTTCAAGACATTCTCTTTGTTTTTTCCTTTCAAAAGTTTAATTATGATGATAATGATTTGTTTAGGGTGTGAATTTATCCTACTTGGTGTTTACTAAACTTGTTTAATATGTACATTAATGTTGTCCTTATTGTTCTAATA
>NW_023202240.1:0-1037 GCF_002007445.2 Ailuropoda melanoleuca
TTTCTTCCCCCTGGCCGCTTTCAATACTGTATCCTTGGATCTAATATTTGCAAATTGCACTATGACGTGACGTGTTGTAGGTCTGTTCTCATTGACCTTGGGATGGGTCCTCTCTGCCTCTTGGACATGAATGGTTGTTTCCTTTGCCAGGTTAGGGAAGTTCTCAGCTACAATTTGTTCAAATATCTCTTCTAGACCTCTCTCTTTCTCCACCCCCTCAGGGATGCTGATGATTCTGACACTGGAACTTTTCATTGAGTCAGTAATCTCCTGTAATCTACATTCTTGAGATTGGATTTTTTTGAGCTAAGTTTCAAACAGAAACTTTCTCATCTACCATCCTATCCTCCAATTCACTAATTCGTTCTTCTGCCTCATTTACCCTGACTGTCAGAGTGTCTAGTTTAGACTGCCTTTGATTCATAGCATTTTTAATTTCTGCCAGACTCACTCTCATTTCTGCCCTTAGAGATTCTATATTCTCGTTAATATTTTTGTTAATAGTTTTTTCAAACCTACACATCATGTTGGCCATTGTTACTCTGAACTCCATTTCTGACAATTTGGTTATATTCATATCCATCAGTTCTGTGGCAGAGGCCACAGACTCATTATCTTTTCTTTGTTGGGAGGGATTTCTCCTCCTTGTCGTTCTGATGAGGAGAGGTTGCAGGAATGCCCAGAGCCCAAATTATTGACCAGGACCCAGGCAGTGTCCACTTGTTTTATAGGGACTTTAGGGATTTGGGCTTCTTGATTTTTCAGCCTGCCTTCTGGGGGAGGGGCCTGCTGCACTGATATTCAGGCAACCCTGTTTGGGTAGAGTTGCCCTGTCCCCTGGGGGGGGGCGGGGATGGGCACAATGTGAGCCGGTATTTCCAGGCTTTTTTTCCTCTAGCAGCTTTCCCGGGTGGTTTGCTGTGCCTCTTCTGAGAGTCAGAGCAGCAGTGGCCGTATCCTAGCCTATGTCTCAGATCAGAGATATTGCAGTCCACTCTCCGCTGTGCTCTCCTGGCCTCTTTAACTCTGTTTCTGTC
>NW_023202241.1:0-1963 GCF_002007445.2 Ailuropoda melanoleuca
TCCCTCCAGTCCCCAGAAACTACTAATCTACTTTCTGTCTCTGTAGATTTACCTATTCTGCACATTTTATGTAAGTAGAATCATATGAAATGTGACCTTTTGTGTCTATCTCCTTTCACTTAGCATATTTTTTTCAAAGTTTATCTATTTTTTGCATGTTTCAGACCCATTAGGTTGGCTATAATTGAAACGATAAAAAATAATAAATGAAGAAGATGTAGAGAAACTGGATGTTTCATGTATTACTAGTGCGAGTATAAAATAGTGAAGCTACTGTGGAAAACAGGTTGGCAGTTCCTCAAAAAATTTATGCATATAGTTACCGTATGACCCAGCTAGTTCACTGCTAGGTACATACTCAAAAGAATTGAAAACACAGAATACTCACACTAAACTTACACATATGCATAGCAGCATTATTTCTAATACCCCCCCCATGGAAACAATAAAAATGTCCATTAACTGATGAGTGGATAAACAAAATGTGGTATGCCCATACAATGGAATATCATTCAGCCATATGCCCCCTTTTTATCAAGGTAATTTTTATTTTCTCCCTTCCTAAAACAAATAATGATATGCTATGGAGAGGTAGACAGACATTGTATTACTTATTAGACATTTATTTCTTCTATATCTATACCTATATCTGATAATATTTTTGAGATTGTTGGATTAATTTTGAAAGTTGGTAATGAAAAACTAAACTTTAGGTGGCTTACATATCAGAGAAATTTTACTGACTCACATTACAGAGGAATTTCAGAATGAAGATGGTGATCAGGCATATGCAATCAAGGTTCCAGCTCCATTTCACACAGATTCTAATTTTTGTGTCCTTTTCTGCATGTTAGCTTCAAACACAGCTTGACAGTAAGCTGGACTTAAATTTATTGAGTGGAGAATATAGATCTCCATTATTGAATGGAGAATAAGATTTATTTAATTTAATAAAAGTTTAGTTTAGTTGAAAGATATGTTTATTTTGAAAAATTTAGGCAAGTCTAAAACATCTTGTAGAGGAGCAGAAAAATACCAAGAAAGACATTGAAGAATGTTTATATTCTTCTGACGTTTTTATTATTCCTGTGGGATGTTCTGAATTTGACCAATTAAATAGAGGAAACCCAACTGAGACAGAAATCTTTTGACTACTCTTAGTTGCCTTGGAGATGGAACTTCTCTTTATGATAATGACAACAGCTATATGAAATCAAAATATACAGCAATTAAGGTGAAGCAGAATGGGGTCTAGACAGAGCTAATTCGGGGGATGTTTAAGGGAAGAATTTGGGAAAGGGTGGTACAGAAAGCAAAAAGTAGATCACTGAAGGCAAACTTTGGATTGGTTATAAAAACATTACACAAGACATATATTTAAAATTATTTTTAAATTGTAGAATCAGCCCATTGAATGTCCAGCTGACTTTGGTTGAAATTAGTGTAAGTAATAAGCTAAATATACATCTAAGCTTATTTGATGAAACAAATCCTAGATGTAATAGAATAGGTAAGTTAGCAGCATCTCCATATGCTGTTGTCCATATGAAAATGGAATTATTTACTAAAGCTCTTTCATAAACACAAGTAAAAACCCCCCAAATATATTTTTTTTATTTTTCTTGACCCATATTAGGTCAATGTCCATTCCCCAGTCTGTTTCTGTAGCCATAAAATGTGATGTGTTGATATGCTTCATCTTTCTAATATAAAAATCAATGTGTCATTGTGATACAGAAAGTGATTGACTTGAAGAATTAGCCAGAACTTCTTAACCCCCAAATCTGGAATTGTTCCTGTAGGCCTTAGTACAGAATATATGTATGTGGAGGAGATTATAAAATGCCCATCTTTCATAAAATAATTATTGAGCAGTTATTATATATCTGGTAATATATAGTAATGGTAAAATAATGAGCTAGACAAAGTTTTCTATATCATGTAGCTGACAGGCTAATACGCT